>NC_048311.1:16175937-16198714 GCF_013100865.1 Trachemys scripta elegans | reverse complement strand
TGTTCAGAAGCAGATGTGCCACATGTTGTCTTTCCCTACAGCTTGTAAGGTTTAAACAAAAAAGCACTCAATTTATCTTGTTACTCATGATTTAATTAACATTTAGAGGCCAGTCCAACTCCCATTGAAATCAGTGGCAAGATTCCCAAATTGACTTCACTGGGAGTTAGATTAGGTTCTCAGAGAGTATGGTGGGCTTGAGAATAATTTCCCATAAGTGTGGTTTTGTGTTAGAATTGAGCCAGAGGAAATTTGTTTTCCCTTATCTACAAATCAGAGATAATAATACTTATTCACCCCAGAGGGCGATTATGAGTCAGTCAATTAATGGAGGGCACTTATGTGCTTATCTACACTATAAAGTTTGGCACCTGCTTTTAGCAATGGCACAACTGCATTGGTGCTAGCTATTGTGTAAGTATTAGTGGAGACACGGGTCAGATGTTTTCAGCACCACTGCTGCAAAATGAGAGCAAAATATTGTGGTAGACAACTCTGTGAGTGCAGGTTTTGTCACAATTCACAACCTATAGAGGGGATACCTCATGCTCAGTTGCTTTCTACATGTATAGTAAATGTGTTCAACTTTATTTCAAATGTCTGAGTTTTTTATTTGCATTCTATGAACCTATGATATAAATTGGTCCCAGAAGTTCTGTTTGTTTAAAGGGTGCATTCCTTTATCTCAATATTGGTTTAAAAGTGTTTTGTACACAGAAGATCACTCCAGATTGAGGCACAACAGTTTCACTTCTGTTTCTTTCAGGGTGTAGTTCTCCACGTACTGAACCATTGCCCTTAAGTATACAATGACTTAGTGATCTGAGATTCAAACTAATGCTCTCCTCTGATTATAAGACTGAAGAGACCATGATAAAGGGTCATCTTTTGTGGATGCATTTTAATCTTTTTATCATATGAGGTTTCTCTGCTTTCCTGTTGAAACTATGAGGATTTCTCATTTTACTTCTGCTTTTATATCCCCTACTCAAGACTTGGCATCACAACAAATCAGCCATTTGCCTGATAAGACTAAACTATCCTTTAGCTCTTGTTGATTTTGTTCCTTAATTGGCCGGATTGGTCAACGTTGAGTGACATGAAGCACTCCCGCTTGGAATTGATCTGCTGTTCCCAAAACATTCCCATCCTCTGCTGACACCTAAAGCAAGTGACTGGGACAGGCAGTTGAATCTAAGTCTCACAAATAGCAGGAAAGTACATTGCTACTAGATGACTGTTCAGGGCTGTTCAAATGTCTTTGGCCCAGTGGGCCAAATTCATTCTCACTGTTTTTCCACTGAAGTGTATGGAGTTATTCTGAAGATAAATCTGGCTCAGTATTTCTCTGTAGTTTATAGCAATAAGTAACCACACATTTTTAGACTGTTTGTTTTTCATACAGCAAATACCACTGAGAATAATATATGAACTGAGCCTGGGAGCATTTACACACTGATTTGTGGATTCATAGGCCTTAAAAAATAAAATAAAAAATAAAAAAAAACCAGAACTGGTACTTTGAAGCTAATATAAACCAGAAGATGGCCTAGAATTAATGCAAACATAGGAGGAGTCTGTATGGTTAAGTATAAGTGATTCACTCCAGTAAGAAGCAGTCAGTTCTTCAGGTTTCTGCAGATCTATTGATTGATGAGTAGGCAGAAAACAAACTGTGCATGTGTGAAGTGCAGATAAAAGCCTTGTATTGCTCATTCACCAAGGCTTCTTCCATAACTAAACCGTGACTAATGCTACTGTGAAGCTGGAACTAATGGAAACTTGTTCGTTTCCTAGCTATAGATACATGGTAGAACAGCACATGAAATAAATCTGGCCTACCTAGCTGGCTGCAGCTGTTTGGATTTTAATGAAACTCCATGGGGTTGTTTGATTTATCATATTGAAAACATTTGGTTTCTGAAAACAAGCTTCCTAGGCACAGCACTGTGATGACTAATGAAAATCATGCCAGATGTTTAAGGGCAAGGCCGTCTGAGAACATTGATCTAGAGTGACATAGTGTAAAACTTCTAATTTAAAATAAGAAATACTTTCTCTTTTTAGAGGCATAATCTGTTCTACAGTCATGTACACAGTATGGGGTGTGTGGGTGTCATATAATTGTTAAAGGACTTCAGATTCCAGTGCTATCAGTCCAACTTTTATTCCAGACACTAAAAAGAAAAGGAAAATCAATAGATGTTCCACATTTTTTAATCTGACCTTGATTGTGCCAAGGTGAGACCTATATAGCAGTGGTTGGAACCAGGCATAATGAAGGTAAACACAACACAAACTTCTTGTTCATAGCTCTGACACGGCACCTCAGTCCTGACATGCAGATCCCTTAACTCATCCAGCCCTTGCTTCTCTTGAGCACAGATGAATAAGTGTTTGCTGTGGGGAGGGAAGTTTGGGGGTGTTCCTGTGATGCAGACAAATGCCTGTTAGGGTCTCATGTGAAACTGGTCAGTCTCATTGTCTCTTTTTTTAACCAGAGTTGGGAACACCAGGGAGGAGGACGGCTAGTGCTCCCCTAATGTGCACATGCCTTGTATAATTCTCCTCATACTGCAAAGGTGTCATGCCTGAAAACCATGGAAATATATCCTGCTCCCTTCTACTGACATACACAGGGAGAAAATCATCTGAGTACCATCCTGATTACAATACTGTCTGCTTTTCTTTGTCCAAGTGCCTGTTTTCAGCTGACTCACAAGTATAACTACTGTGTAATGTCTTCGCTTATAGTGCAGCTTCTATATGGTCCCCAAATCTCAAGATTACCACAGGCCTACAAATATAATGTTTCCTGGTAGTATGTGCTCTGTAGCCGTTGTCTCTCTCTTACAAGCACTAATCTGTTTGGGGATGGAGAACCTGTCTGTTGTGAAGTGGGTGTTGCCTGTGGGCTAAGATATTGCTGCCCAAACATTTCTGTACTGTTTAGTTTTCAGAGTGGCAAAATATAAATCTACCAACGTAATAGACACATTGTAGGCCCAGTGGTTAGACACTAGCCTGGAACTTGGGAGAACCAGGTTCAATTCCTTGCTCTGTTCCAGGCTTCCTGAGTGACCCAGTCAAGTCAATTGACTCTATCTGTGTCTCAATTTCTCAGCTGTACAATGGAGATAATAGTGTTGCCCCGCCCCACAGGGATGTTGTAAGGATAAATACATTAAGGATTGTGACGTGGTCAGATGCTATAGCAATGGGGTCAGTAAAGTACATTAGATAGAATGTATCTATTAATATCTACAATAATACACAGAGACTTGGGATGCTTGTGGGTTTTTTTAAGAGGATACAGATAATTGATTTTCATGTATAACCATAGCTGAAATCTGATTTGGTCAGGCTTGCTCCCAGTAATGCAGAGAGTTTTTAGATGATGCTTCGTTCCACTCTGCTGTTCTGGAGAAGGCACACTTACAGTGTACTGGGATACTGAAACTTAGAAAACAGAAGGTTACAGAGTTACTCTACACTCGTGAGTAGAATGGAGCAGCATTAGTAAATGGTGATGCAAGTGATGGCTGCCAAAAAATGTTGGCTTATTTCTTTATTATCTGAATCCCCAGTTGAGGTGCTCCCGTAAGTCTGGGCATTCAAGCGGATGTAATACATAATTCATTTCACAGTGGATTCTAGGTAATAGAATTAATTACCCAGTAGATTCACCAAATCCATTTGTAGACTCCTGTTAGTATCTTTCAGAACAGTAAAATATTTATTGATGGGGGCCGCTGACATGGACAAACTGCATAATCAGAGTAGAAATTTGAAAGCAAGTGCAAATTGTGATTGTCTTATGAAATACTGAGGTGAGGTTTGTTCTCTCTTCAGTGTGTAGGGAGACCCCAGACTTGTCCAATAAGCGTACAGGGAAAAGGAAAGGAGTAAAAGGAGGAGGGGGGAAAACTGTATGATCCCAGTCTGGGTCCCCCTCGGTGCAAAAGTACTCATAGAGCTACGTGTAAAACAGCAGGTGACTCCTTGAAAGTCACTGGATGTCTTTTCATCTCCTGTGGGCCCTTAATACAGCCAGATGTAGGAGTTAGCTCACCTGTACAAGGGTCAGGCAGAGAGCTGCTGGCTGAAGCTTCTCTTCTCTGCTTCTGCTGTACTTGGTTCAGCCAGGGAGCACCAGTGGATACTCCCACCCTAAGCAAGCTGTCTGAGTGAGGGCATGAGGAGGAAGAGCCACCAGAGGAGGAGATGAAGGGGGTAAACAGAGGAGAGCAGCAAAAGAGAGAGTGCCTAGAAGAGAATAAAATGAAACTGAGAGAATGGACTGAACAGAGATCAGGAAGGATGGGCAAGTGGTTAGGGTGCTAGTCTGGCACTCAGGACACTAGAGTTCAGCTCCCTGCTTTGCAATAGATCTTTTGCATGATCTTGGATGAGTCACTTAAGTTTCTCTTGGCCATCTGTAAAATTGGATAATAGAACTGCCCTATCTCATCAGGGCGGTGGGGGGATAAATACATTGACTGTGGGGCACTCAGATTTTACAGTAATAAGGAACCACATAAGTACCATTGGTGGCAGCTGTGCCAGGGGAGAGCAGAAGAGACCAGTCACCCATCCAACAATCCATAACAAAAGCGGCTCCATCCAAAAGAAAAGTTTGGAGTCCACCAACTCAGGGAGTCTCTGGAGAGAACGTAGCTTCTGTTGGCATTAATAAGAGTTATTGCAGAAATTTCCTGCATGCAGTGGGAGACAAGTCCATCTTCCCTCTCCACTTTTAACAAGAAGTTTCCCATCAGCCCCGCCATCTCATCATGCTGGATTTTTTTTATCCCTTTCCTCAAGGAGCCATTTCCATATGTTCTCAACTTTGCTTCATTCACTATAATTCTAGGTTGGATCCGGTATGCTGAAAGGGTGCTTACCAACCCAGTGACTCCACACATTTGCACTGCAAAGTCTCCGCAGCAGATCATGGGGTCCCTGGTGAAGGGTTACTTTGCCAGGCAACAGGTAACTAATTCTGCTTTTCATGACTGTTCTAGCGAATTGTTCTCTTGCATGTTGGTTTCTAATATTTAATTACAGATGTCTTACACCTCCTCCCACCCCCTCATTCTTCCTAAACTGTCTGTCCTTACATCTCAGGCTAGATTGTGCTTTGCTGCTATGCAGGTGTGCAAAACAAAGAACCTCTCAATTTCACCCCACACTGGCTGAACATAGTTGCTGTCCTTGTGCTCTCAATACCTCATGGAGATAGATTTTTTTTTTTCTATATAGAGAGTGAAATCCCGAGTGACCAAAGTAAAGCTGGCATGCCAAATGCTGCCCACAGAGTTCTACAATACAATCTTTAAAGCAGAGGATATCATGCAGAAACTACAGTTCCCAGCATGCAATGCTCTGTCATCTCAGATCAATCTGAAGCATTTGCATGCTCAGAACTGAAGTATCCATTGGTTCTGAGTTCACAAGTTGACTCTGCCACTAATTTTAGGTATGGTCTTAAGCAAGTCATGTCCTCTGTGTGCCTCAGTTTCCCCATGTAGGGTGACCAGATGTCCCAATATAATAGGGACCATCCGGATATTAGGGGCTTTGTTTTACATAGGCAACTATACTCCTCCCTCTTCTCTCCCCTCCCCGCAAAAAAGTGCCCCGATTTTTCAGACTTGTTATCTGGTCACCCTATCCCCATATGACAGATGGGGATAATAATACTTAACAATCTATTACTCCTGGGGGGTTCTGCGCCAAAAAAATGCAAAACTACAATACAGAAAAAAGTCACAGTAACTATTAATCATTTCCTAAACACATGAAAGTCAAGTTACAAACACTTGGTAACTGATACCCTGCATTCCAGTAATCCTGGATTTTCATTTAAATTACATTACAGAACACCAAACAGCAAAAAAAAAAAAAAAAAAAAAAAGTAGAATGTCATTTTAAATTGCTCAGACTTTCACACATGAAAGTCGTACAGTTTTGCTAATCATTGTCCTGGTCTTGGCCAGGTACTTTGGGAAGTGCTTGGTTCTGATTGTCCTGACATTTTATTGACTGCTTGGTAAATGTTTTACTTGCTGCCCCAGTTGCTGTGACTTGCAGTTAGTTTCAGACCTAATGTGACTGTAAATATAACCTGTGTAATTTTCTGCAATAATATTTTTATCCATGTTTGTCTCCATGCGTTCTTGGTCTTTTCACAACATTCAGATGTGCCCTTTTTATTCCTTAGAACCTATCTCCAGATAAAATTTTCCATATAATCGTGGCTCCTTGCTATGACAAAAAATTGGAAGCACTACGGGAAGATTTTTACACCCCCTTGTATAACTCTCAAGACGTTGATTGTGTTCTAACATCAGGTAAAACCTCCTTTAAATGTACTCCTATATAAAATGGCAGCATGATTCACCAGTTGTTTGAACTGACTTTATGCTAGGTCAGCTTTTTATTCATTTAGCATTTTGTAGTTGTCAAAATAAGGTTTAGTTTCATCTGATTCTAAAAAAGGACCCTTTCTTGAGTTACTGACTCTATATGTATTGCATAGAGATTGGGTGTGTGGTAGATAAAAGAACAAAAACTGTTTGCATCTGTGTTCCGCTCTCCTTGTCTCATCCAGACCAATTATCTGAACTTGCACTGCAATCAAACCTTTCTGACAGGCAAAAGCTGTCCTGGCCAGCATTTAGTTTGTGCTTTGTCCTCCTTATCTACATTCCGCCTGTTAATTCATTAATACATCTCTCCTGGGAGGACTACTCCTTCCAACCTTCTTGCCCCCCAGCAGCTTCAAACAGCTGCCTTTTTTTTTTTTTTTTTTTTTTTTTTGCATAGAGGGGCAGGGGGAATGGAAGGAAAGGGTTGTCTTTTAAGATTAACCTGCCCCAAAAAACTTTCTTCCTTTTTGGGCAATGTGGAAATTTCTCCCAAATGCCACTCTGTCCCAAGGCTCAGGAGGGATATTATCTGATACTGGGCCAGTGATAGGTTGAAAGTTATTAATTCATTCTTAAACACTGCCAACATAGTTTGGTATGTGGCACATCCAGAAATGTCTGGTGATGTGGTATGGAGTAAAGGTATTCTTGGAATTCATATGGGGTGACCCGCAAGACTCATTCATGGCTTCATACGAGGGTTGCCAATTTTGGATCTATTCCTGGAGATTTTATCACCTGATATAATCTTTTAATTAAAGATTAATCTTTAATTCCTGGGGACTCCAGGCCAATCCTGGAGGGTTGGCAACCGTACTTCATACCACACTGTCTATTTGTTTTTGCTCTGCTTGTCTCTCAGCTATCTGCTTTCTTGAAGAGAGAGACTGTGTGTACTTTGGTTTGTGTTTAAGATAAAATATCCTGCATTGCCTTACAGGTGAAATTGTCCAAATAATGGAGCAGAAAAATATATCTATGAAAGAAGTGGCTGAAGCGGCTGTAGACAGTTTGTAAGTTACTTTCGCTGTGGGCTATGTTGTCATTGTGCCAGTGATCAAATAATGTTCTGCCATACATAGAAGTCACCACATGTACAGTGCTATTTCAAACAAATAAGCTATTCAAAACAAGAAAGTTTGCATGCACCAAAACCGGACTACACTGAAACCTGTTCACATGCACAGTGCCTAAAGAAACAAGCATTTTTCTTTCAGAGGTCTCTTGTATCTCCCAGTGCATGAAGTGATAAAATGCAACAGATAGCCCTTTCTAATGGATATATTTTTATATTAATCCAAAACCAATCATCTAAAACAGCAGCCCCTTCCTAAATGGATTCCTCTCTAATTTTTAAAAAAATCTAATTTGAAAGAATGAAACCTGTGGTGTGCCAAGATTGTATGTTCAATAGGCTTTGGTGTCTGCAATGGATATGATTAAAAAAAAAACCCAAGTAGCTTTTATTTGTATCTTTGTGCAGTAGTATTAGATCTGTATAAAGTGGAGAGATTCTGGATTCCACTGAAATGATGACTTGTGTTAGTGTTATCATGGGGTCTTTTGGTGTCCACATCTATATGTTTTTTTTTTTGTTTTGTTTTGTTTTGTTTTTAAAGCTTTGCTATAATTGAACGTGTGTAAGGGTTAACTACTCATTCCGTCAGGTTGTGTTCTCCTTCTAGTACCCAGCTTCCCACTAGACTGGGCTGGGGCAATTTCTGTGGGGTTTATTCTGTGTTCTGTCATCCCCTCTCATTCAGACCAGCATCTTCACAGTGAATTTCCATTTTTCCTATTGTCTTCATGCAGAATTAGTGACAAGTGAACATCACCTTCTTTGGGAATGGTAAATGTTTTTTTCCCTGAATAGAGCAACTAGGTTCTATCCACATTAGATCAAATAAATACATCTATTGGTTAAACGACAGCAGAGAAAAGCCAGGTCATTGCAAAACATTAGAGTATTTGTTTACTCGCTGCCCAGTATGGAAACCATCATGTACACTCACAGAATTCCTAGGCCACTTAGTTAGTTACAAAGGTAGAGTCTCAAAGGTTATCCAGTTCCAAGTTGTGTGTGATGCATGTTAGTCCAGTCTCGTTCCACAGCTGCATAATGAAGTGACAAACTCACTCTCCTGCAAAGAGTGGAAGAAAGCTCCTTCAAGACTATCCAAAATCCCTTTGAGTTTATCCCTTCATCCTCAAATTGTATCCCACCTAGCCATTGTCTACACTAGGGAAGTCTAGGTTACACAGTGATAAGAATGCCTAAATCCTGTTTACACTACAGCCTCCGTGATTACTTCTGCTAATGGGGCTGCACTGGCTGTGAGTTAAAGGTACCCATTTTTTAAAAGCTTACAGAGAGGGCCAGGTTGGTGGCTTTTTGTTTTATTAAATGATTAAAGACCAAGCTCGATCTCAAATTTTAAACATTCCATTGGAATGTCTTTTAAGCTGTATTTGGGCTAATTTATATTAGAGGGTGAGAGCAACACCTTAAGAGGGATAACGTGATATCAGAATTGACTACCAGACTTGACATCACAAATCTTCACCCTTCCCTGTGGTGATTTTTCACCCATTAAAAGTAGATCTTCAGAGGAATAGGAATGAAGTGAGAACAAAAGCTGCTCCAATGGAATCTTACATTTAATATTAGACTTAAACAAAATTAAACTCCTCTTTAAAAATAAGCACCAATCTCCATCTCTGGAGATATTTAAGAGTAGGTTAGATAAATGTCTATCAGGGATGGTCTAGACAGTATTTGGTCCTGCCATGCGGGCAGGGGACTGGACTCGATGACCTCTTGAGGTCCCTTCCAGTCCTAGAATCTATAACACTTGAAGCTGTGGTATAATCATTGTGATTGTTTGTTCAAGTTACTTTTTAATCCTAAATTACTTCTGTTGTAATTCTGATCATTACTATCTTAACTGGAGAACATTAACATAAATAGAAGTTAGGCAAATACAGGACATACGGACACCAAACAAAACCACAGCTGGTAACAACAAAAATCACCATCAATTAAATAAATCCACCACTAATGGTCTGGCTCAAAGAGCAGGTGGACATGCTGTATGCCTGGTTCTCACTTGTTAAATGTAGCTAGTTCCTTAGGAATAAAACCCCAACTTTTCTGTGGTTCTTTTAAGTTAGATGTTTGATATATTATTTTGCATTAACAATTCCTGCCTTTGATTTCTGGTTGAATGTAAGGGCTCGGGCTGCTGCTGCCAGCAGAGTGCACAATCTATATAGCACACAGGTCATGCTGGGATGCTCAGGGAGGAGTGCAAAGTAGACCAGAGCTACAGATAGTTTTCCAGCAGAAGTGAGAGCAGGGTGAAGAACTTATTATCCCTGGAGCAGCCAACAGTCTGGGACTGCTGTCAAAAACGCCTTTTTCTCACAATAGTGATGCCATGTATTCCTAACCACTCCTTTTCTATCGGAAAGATAAAATATGTGCCAGTGATTCTGTAGGGCTGCATTCCAATCACTTGCTCACCTTGTGTTGCAGCTTAAAACTGCCATTTTGGTCACTAGAGATCATTCAGTACAGTACGATTCTTTGACCAGACATGAGTCAATTCCTGTATTTATTTACTTATTTATTCTACAAATTTCAGCTTGGATAATTGTGTTCTGCCTACAGGTTAATCCAATGTCAATTGGATATAGTATTTTTCACTTCCTGCTGTCCAAAGCTACCATGTTCCATGGAATGATCCCTCTATATTGTTTCTATATCAATTTACAAACACCGTGTTGGAAATCCTTAGGCACACACGTAGTCCCATGGAAGGCAGCAGAACTGCTCTCATGAGCAAAAGTTTGCAGGATCAGGCCTATGATCTGTAAAGTACTTTTAGATCCTTCAAGGTTAAAAGTGCCTCCTACATTACAATGAACATGATCTGATATTTATTCTTTCACATTAATTTTGTTTTGGCTGGGGGTTTTCACAGTTAAAACAAGTGTTTTCAAATTGCCTGAATACTGATACGACTCAGTTTCCATGTGACTTTGAGTGTGGCTTTTAAAATGCCTCTGAACCAGCTTAACCAGCTGGCCTTGATGGCTGTTTCCAAGCCATTTCATTCTATTATGTATGAATATATTTTGTTAAACTTTAGTTGCTTGAAACTACAATTTTATTTTTTCTCTTTTGCCATTTTCATTTTACCATTGTCTCAAAACACAAATTGGACAAGTTCATTTCTAGGAACAAATGTGTTTTTCCCCTGACAAAAAATGTTATGGGAAAGAAAAACAAATCTCATTTTCTTCAAGTGAAATGATCAGACTCTGAACTTCTTTCTCCCTCCTTTTTGTCCATTTTCTAAGGTTTGGTGAAATAAAGGAGGAGGACGTAGTACGGCATGATGGGAGGAGATCTGATGGGTACCTGGAGCACATCTTTAAACATGCTGCCAAGGAGCTGTTTGATATGGATGTCCAGGAAATCACCTACAAAATACTAAAGTAAGTTGGATTTTGGATCTCTGTATTAATAGGATGGGATAACATGAACCTCAGTGCAGTAACTTGTTTGCATTGTCCTTACATAAGATACCTGTAAATTACCACTGGAAAATCACTGTTACTAACTCTTGTTTTATTAATAATGCTTCTCCTTTGAAGATGGAATAGATATTTGTTCTTCAATCTCCACCCAAATTTTTATTTAACCCACAACACTTAGGAACTAGAAGTCCTGCCCATTCATCCTCAGGTTATCCCTTTTGCCTTCTATCATGTGAGCTCTGTGGGCATGTACTGAAATGCTTGTATCATCCTGTTAGTAATCCCCAAGGGATCTGAGGGTTTAGAATTTTCTGTCTCTCTTTACAGAAACAAGGACTTCCAGGAGGTCACCCTGGAAAAGGACGGTGAGACAGTGTTGCGCTTCGCAGCTGCGTATGGCTTTAGGAACATCCAGAACATGGTTCTGAAGCTGAAAAAGGGAAAGTTCTTGTATCATTTTGTGGAGGTTCTTGCCTGCCCTGGAGGTAAGAATGATACTGGATCCATGGTGACTTTTTTCTGTTTCTTTGAGTATCATGGGAAGGTTCCAAAATGAGCTGATCCTTATTTTAACGATAGTAAGATGTTTGCCACTCCACCATCAAATCTGAATGGTCCAAAATAAAACACACCTGTTTAGGCTTTCTGAGAGTCCATTCCATATATTAGGTTGTCCAAAATGAGAGGGACAGTATTTGTTTTCTGCGGGGTGACCTGTAAGCAGCTAGCCCAGAGTGCTGAGGGGTTGTCTGCCCTTTTGTGACCATACTGAGTTTCAATGGAAGGCCTCTGAAATACAGAGTTGAGGGCAAGAGAAGAGTGTGGGACCTAGCTGGCGAAGAAGGGAGGGGAGGAGGAGAAGAGATTGTTGCTATAGAACTCCCATCAACATTTGGACACTTGCTGACGATAGAATCATTTTTAAAGGTGAACAGTGACTTTTAGCAGCATCAGTGGGGCTCCAGCGGCTCTGCAGGGGGGGAGAAGCGGGAGAGGGGCCGGAGGAGCCTCCCCAGTTGGGAGACAGGACGGTCCCGTGGGCCAGATGTGGCCCGCAGACCGGAGTTTGCCCACCCACCCCCCGGTCCTTTAAATACCCACCGGAGCCCTGGGGAAGCGGCTGGGCTCCGTGGTTATTTAAAGAACCGGGGCGACAGAGGCAGCTGGAGCCCTGGCCCTTTAAATAGCCCCTGAAGCCCCCTGCTACCCTAGGGCTCTGGGGTTTTTTTAAAGGGCCCGGGGCTCCCCTGCGTCTACCGCCCCAGCCCTTTAAATAGCCGCCGGAGCCCTGGGGGAAGCGGTGGGGCTCCAGCAGCTATTTAAAGGACCGGGGTGGCAGAGGCAGCTGGAGCCCCCTGCTACTCCAGAGCTCTGGCAGCTATTTAAAGGGCCGGGGCGGTAGAAGCAGGGGGAGCAACGGACTTTTCAAATAGCCCCCAGAGCCCCACTGCCGCTACCCCAGAGCTCCAGCAGAAGGGCTCTGGTGGCAATTTAAAGGGCCTGGGGCTCCAGCCCCTGCTGGGAGCCCCAGGCCCTTTAAATTGCCCCCTGGGGAAGCTGGGCCATCCCAGTACAGCACACCGGCTCTTGCCGGTATGCCGTACGGGGGCGTACCAGCTTAATTTCACCTCTCTGGGTAAGGGGGTGGGGCTGCAAGCTCCAGTGGCTGCGCGGCATCCTTACACAGCAGCATGGTAAGGGGGCCAGGCCGAGGCTGGGAGGAGGGGTTGGATAAGGGGTAGGGAGCAGTTGGAGGAGGCGGAGGTTCTGGGGGGCAGTCAGGGGTTGGGGAACGGGGGGGTTGGGTAGGTGTGGGAGTCCCGGGGGTCTTTTGGGGTGGTGGTGGATGGGGGGGTCAGGGCAGTCAGGGGACAGGGAGCGTGGCGAGTTGGGTAGGGGGTGGGGTCCTGGGGGGCAGTTAGGGTGGGGGGTCTTGGGAGGGGGTGGTCAGGGGAAAAGGGGGGGGCTGATGGGATGCGGGTTCTGATGGGGGCAGTCGGAGGCAGGACGTGGGTTGGGTTGGATGGGTGGGTGGCGAGGGGGAGACAGGCACATGGGGCTTGTACTCACCACGCGGTTCCCTACCGGGTCTTCAGCGGTGGGTCCTTCACTCACTCCGGGTGAAGGACCTGCCGCCAAAATGCCGCCGAAAACCTGGAGCGAGTGAAGACCCCCCTGCCACCGAAGTGCCACCGAGGACCCGGTAGGGAACCGGTTCTTAGGATTTTGGGAGCTCATCACTGGTTCTTCTCCCAAACAAACTAATCCCGTCTCACGGCTGTGGTGTTCTATTTTTAGGGTGTTTAAATGGAAAAGGCCAAGCCCAGACTGAAGATGGAAAACCTGACAAAGTATTGCTCAGCCAGATGGAGGAAGTGTATGCTGCAATTCCTGTCAGGCTCCCAGAAACCAGCATGCATGTGCAAAAGCTGTACCAGGACTGGCTGGAAGGGATGGACTCCAAGAAGGTCCAGGAAACTCTGCACACCAAATACTGTGCAGTAAATCAAACCGCAAGCAGCATGGATATCAAGTGGTGACAAATCAGGCTTACAAAAGATGGAAAAAACTTGCATAGGTTAGTTATGAACTCAGCACTGGAAACATTCTATGCAATTGAGGATGCTATGCACTAGCCAAGTGTATGACCAGTACACTTTTCTGAATTGCGGAATATTACTTACTTAATACAAAGAACCATTGCTCAATTTTTTATTTTGAATGCCTTGGTTCCCTACAGGGTCTGTTAGACTCATATTGTGCTTGACCTCCTGCATATTTGGGACTTCCTTGTTTAGTTAAGGTCTGATCTTGCAAGATATGGTGAGCACCTTCTTCTAGGTGTACAATGCCCTTGACTCGGAGTGAAGCTAACGCAGGCTGAGGGTTCTCACCACTTTTACAGAACTGGCGCCCTCAACCAGGAGCTATTGTAGTCCTTATGTATGTGATTCCTTTCACCAGGCAAGAACAGCCACCCTGGTTAGAATTGTTGTGTTAAGTGTACCGTAATTTAGAACTCTTTTTGCCTTGTTAACCAAAAAATTAGGATTTTACACAAAGCAACCGATGAAAAATGTAATTGAAAGATTTAATTGACTCCTTCCACCCCTACACAAAACAAAGGTTTATTCACTTACCAAAACATTGGCAACAAGCTTCCTACAGACACACTAACCACAAGGGAGAACATTCTGATATAAATGGAATGTCTTTAATAATACTAAATGGTTGTAATACAGTCCTTTCATTAAGGATTTTTGCTAACAGGCTGGTTTGTACAAATAGTTAAACCATGTTAATCTCTCTCCTCAGAAACTTTCATCGTGAATTAATCTTTTCTGTAACTTTTATTTTCTTTTGTCTGACTTGTTTATGAACGCGAGATATGGTGACCCCATCTGCAGACAGGCATGATGTCGCCATGTGCCCTGCAGTCTTCACCCTACATTGGTTCTACGCTAGACCTCAGTCCTGATTTATAATACCTCTGCTACTCCATTTCTGGCTAGTCCTGAGCATACACAGTGTCAGATTGAATCCAGAGACCAGATAAATTTGTTGAGTGCCTCTAACTAAAATCTTAATTTTGGAACATTCTTGAGCTGATAAGAATATAATGTAAACGGATAGTGCTAGTTTGGGGGCATTTTTACATACATTACATGGCTGCTTAATTTAACAAGCTTAAAAAACGGTGCTTGATGGATGTAACCTTCTCTACAGCCTCGCAGTTCAGGGAGGGATGTTTAAGGATGTGATGTGAAATTCCAGCCATTACAAGGCTTCCACCAGATTTCATAGCAGCCTCATGCTTGTTTTGATTAGTGGCTCTCTCAAAACTGGAATGATTTCAGCTTTCACATTTTATTGAGAAAATATGAATGGGGTTTGTCATGATCTCAGGAAATGCATGAATGCAAATCTTGTGGATTTCTTAATATCAGTTACTGTACTTGTGTATGCACAAAGCTAATAATACAAGATCTCGATGAAGTATATTTGAAATCAGGATCTGCCCTTGGAATGTGGGAAGTGAGGCCTTCAATGCTTCCAGTCTTCTTCTTTTTTAATAAAAATAAACAGCAGAGTTGATCATATTCCTGTTGGAGGCAAAAGTTTTTGACTTAAATAGGAGGAGGCTCAAAACGAGGAGGGGAAAAAAAAGGGTGCTGAAATATGTGGGCTTGCTGGAAGGGACAACTGATTTAAAATGAACTTGTTGATGTGGTTGCAGGTTTCATCTAAGCTTCCTTTACTTTAATAATACTTTATTTCAATGCAAAAGGCATGTGGATCCGACTTGTATGGCTACCTGCATGCAGAGTAAGCCTTCAGGTTTGGTTGTTTTTTTTAATAAAATGTTACATTTGACGCAATAACTGAACATCTAGAGCAATCTACCTCTGTGCTACAAAAAGAGTTTGGAGCAGCAGGGAGATCCTGGAAAACCTACACATCCAAAAAAAATTTAAAATTGTCGGTTAAAGAATGATCTGTGGATTACATGAAGCTTGTGAACATCTTCAGTACTTGAAAGCAACATGACCCCTTCAGTTTTAATTTCTTGATCTATTCTGATATCCCCAGAACCCTTCAATGGAATTACATTGTAATTAAGTTTTATTGCTCTAAGTTAGTATATACATATGTTTTTATATGTATATATGGCTTAAAACTGGTTGATATATTAATTTATATATATAGCTTCAGTTCTGTGTACAGTTTGTTTATTTTTGTAAAGGAAAATGTGGATATACTTGACAATGTGAAAAACTGGTTCTCAGTTTAAATTTTTGATTAAAATTTAGTTCTTCACTATGCTGTGAAAGAACTATCTTCCTGTAGGAATCTTTAAGTAAATCTACAAAAAGAAGAACAGGAGTACTTGTGGCACCTTAGAGACTAACAAATTTGTTAGTCTCTAAGGTGCCACAAGTACTCCTGTTCTTCTTTTTGCGGATACAGACTAACACGGCTGTTACTCTGAAACTTGTCTTTAAGTAAATCTAGAGAGTAAGAACAGCTTCATCTCATTGGCAGCTGCCCATCACTGAACAAAAACCCTCTCTGCCATTTTGCTTGCACACACATGCCTGTTTCATTCAATAGATTCTCTTTCCATACTTGAGATTCCACAGGAACAGTATCAGATGAGACAAGGCTGGCTGTAAAATACTAGTTGTTCTTTCCCATTATATAAAGGGAAATTAAGAAAATCATCAGATTAAGAATTCACTTTCTTTCAGCTTCTCAATTTGAAATGCTCCGCACTTAAAAAGTAGCGGTGTAACAATCTCTTAGAACTGTTACATGCCACGACATCTCTTTAAAAAAGAGTGCATTTTGAATGCTCATCCAACAAATAGCTGTAGTGGCTACATATCGTATCAGGTGTTCTATAATTAGGGATTGTGGGAGTTTTCTGATTTCTTTTCAGTGTTTAATTTTTAGAAAAATTTAGATTATTTTTGGAATAAAAAAAATCTGATTTTATCATTTAAAAAAAATAGTTTTTCTATTAACTGTCAGTTTGTGAAACATTCAGGAACCTCCTCCGCAAAGTTTAACATTGCAAACATCATAATTTTTCAGTGTTTTTCAGAGACTCTCTAAATTTTTTGCTTCATTGAGGTTTCAGCTTAAAACTGGAAACCCTTATGATTTTAGGTATGTTGGGAATGCTCATCAGGTATCTAAGATCAGATTCTAGCCTTTACGTCTACATTAGGAAAGTTATGCCTTGTTGACAATGGGTGCAGCTAGCTAGTTTCTGAAACTGCTGAACATAATGTAGTCCTGTCTACACTTGCAATTAAACTGTTTTGCAGCAGCAGTTTATTTACATTTGTTGACAGCACCCTGAATCACCAATGTGTAATGTTCCTAGTGTAGTCACAACCATAGTGCTTTACTTCTCAGTTGAATGTTGTGCTGGGACAATTCATCGCTGAGTACAAAACAATGTGGGGGTTTGCTGTGGATTTTTTTTTTTTTTTAAGGAAAACTAAATCTGTGTTCAAAAATCTTTGGCAAAATGAAAATGCTAAACTGTATTTGGAGGTTGTCTTTAATGCCATTAAAATATCCCAGACATTTAATGTACTGGTAGTGAGAGGAGTTGTATTATAGTATTCTTCTGAGGTCTCTAATGGGAAGGGTAAGTGTTGTAAAGACATCTTGCCCAGACCTCAGAAATAAGAGAGTTTGCCTCTTAGCAGCCACTGCGCCAATGTATTTTTGTTTGTTCACAATACTTCAAGTGAATACGATCTGGGACTATGATAGCTAATAAATACATGTCTGTACACAGCTCAGCAGCTTCAACTGGATGATATTTGGATGATGATCAGTTATCTAAACTCTGGTGCTTTGTATTTCAAAAGGAGCATGAACTTGAATTGCCCTAATAAATATCTTTGAATCTAATTTTGTGGTGATTTTGTTTAGTTCCATACATGGACCTCATCTTATTCCAAGGTGCATATTGCCTCGACACAGACACACATCTCTCTGAAAGCCTAGCAGCCCCACACAATGTACTTCCTACAAATGTTTGTTTTTAAAATGTTTTGAGATGGTTATTAACCTAATGTGAGGGGAGGAGACTGTCCTTCGATGTCCCTTTCAGAGACCAGAGTCTGAGTGAGCCCATATCTCACTATCCTGCCAGCCCCTCCCCAGGGCTGAGTGTGCTGATTGTCCAAGGTTGTTGGTCCCGATCAGTCTGGCGAATGAGATACCAGCGCCACTTTTCTTTAAGCTTATTGCACGGTCATTAAACTGCCGAAAGGAAAATAAATGTTCCTCATTTAGAGTTGCCTTTGGACTCACGGCAATAACAGTACTTTACATCTACTGTTGATAAGATATCTGGACTAAAACACTACCAACTCTTCCCAGTCAAAGTATGCAAGCAAAAACCTTTCAGCTAATTGTAGGAAATGTTCAGTTACCCTCACTTACTATAGTACTGAGTGACTATGTAAGCCAGCCAGATGGCTCCTGTGGGGTTCCTAACTTTGAAAACCACTATGGGGAACAAACTGGTAAGTAACTGATTATACTGTAGCATCAAGTACCTACACTGTAGTCAGTTCATTTAAAGCACTTGAATGCAAAGACTTGTACTCTGATTCTGCAACTAAGGAATTTGCTGTATAATCCATCTCCTGGAAGCAGAATTGTGCTCCAGAAGCCAAGATTTAATTTTCAGAATAAGTTTGTAGCCATCAAGATTGGGAAGGAGCTTCCCAAACATAAGACAAATGTAACTTTCTGCTTTGTTTTCGTGAGTCTGTAAACAGCACCTCCAAGGGCTGTTTCTTTACAAAATTGTTCTCGGTACCTACAGTGTGAAATTCTTCCTGGTGTGGGAGATGCTACAGATTTTTAAAGTTATTTAGTCACCTAAAGATTCAGATAGGGGCTTACTGGGATTTTCAAAACCACCTAGGTGCCTAACATCCATTTAAATCAGTTAGGTGTTTTTGAAAATCCCACTAGGTACCCGATCTGACTCTTTGGGCAGTTAAATACCCTTTGCACCTTTTAACACAGTTGGTGGGGTTACCTGGGCAATGTAAGGGAAAGAA
The DNA here is from genome assembly GCF_013100865.1 of Trachemys scripta elegans. NCBI lineage: Eukaryota > Metazoa > Chordata > Testudines > Emydidae > Trachemys > Trachemys scripta. Next base: position 16,180,146 of record NC_048311.1, on the reverse strand, counting down.
AGGAACTGCCTGCAGAAGGGAGGGCTCTGCATCTATGCACTATGGAGCTCTCAGGTTGCCCCAGCATAAACTGGCTGGAAATAGAGAGCAGGTGAGGGGATCTGAGATTATGTGGAGCCAATGACTCTAGGGAGTAGTCTCTATGCAGAGTTGCAGCTTTTTAATAGGTGGTTTTTAAACCAAAGCAAAAGGTGGTCTGGATCAGGAACGCCGCCAACTTTTCTGCTGCCCTAGGCCGCAGAAGGTCCCGCCCCAAAATGCCGCCCCCCACAAAGGTGGTGGAAGGTCCCGCCACCGAAATACCGCTGTGATCGCCACCCCCCAAATTGTAGCGCCCTAGGCAACTGCCTAGGTCGCCTAATGGGTTGTGCCGGCCCTGGTCTGGATACTCTTATCTTGGTTTGGTTTAACTCAGTTAACAGCAGCTTTAAACTGCAATACATTACAGTTAAACTGAACTAACTGTGCTCACAGTTTTCAGAGTAACAGCCGTGTTAGTCTGTATCCGCAAAAAGAAGAACAGGAGTACTTGTGGCACCTTACCAAGGTGCCACAAGTACTCCTGTTCTTCTTTGTGCTCACAGTGTAATTAACTTGTGCAAATCTGTGTAGAGAGGCCTAACCCCACCCCACCAGTGTCCAGGCAACAATAATAGTGACTTTTAAAGGACACATTTTAGAATGTAGTATAAAATTTGACTAAACTGCTCTTAAAAAAATAAAATTCAGCTTTTGAATAAAAGGATTTTATATAATTGGGCATCACACTATGCCAGATTTAAACAAAACCTGTTTAAAATGTAAGGACTGAATGTATTAGGTGAAATGAAACAGCAAAATAATTTGTATAGGAACCATAAAAACACGGTGCAGTGTTTATTTAAAGTTTTTATAAAGCACAAATATTACCCTATTTGGTATCAGAACATGAAGAATAATGTGAAAGTGCAGTGCATATATGAACAATCTTGTTTAAAAGAGATTGTCTTGCAAAAAAGTAACTACCAACAGATGTATTTATTCATTCAGCCCCTTTTATTTTGTTATGTAATGTCTTCCAACTTCATAAATAAGCACTTACCTGCTGTGCCAATATCTGTAATGATTTTTTTAAGAAAGAAAGCTGGCAAAAATACCGCAAACAAATAAGGTTCTACCGAGATTTGAACTCGGATCGCTGGATTCAAAGTCCAGAGTGCTAACCATTACACCATAGAACCAGATGGTGGCAGCAGTTTCTGTACAACTGGCTAATAACAATTATTGACTCATTGTGCGACTCTCTGTCACGTTTTGCTCCCATTCATTAAAACAGAGGTTCTTTGCGAGAAAATGTATCTTACTAAATATAGACTTTATTCTTCGCTAAATCTCACTCCTCCTCACCTGTACAATATGTTGATTGCACTGATCAGTCCCTCTCACACATTAAAGTGGCAAGGAACGTGCCTCAGACTGCAGCTTTGATTGTTAAAAAAAGGCAAAGCTGTCTCCTGTTTTGATACATAGTGCTGTGCATGCAAAAGAATGCAGCATTTCGAACTGAACTCGCATACAAGACGCTGACACGACGCAAGCCAACCCGCTTCTGATGCTTTATATAAGATTTGTGGGGCTGTTTCATTGGGTGCTTTTATTATAGAATATTATAGTTCTAGATAACATTTTAAAGCTAAAATGTGAATAACAAAAGATAAATTCACAGATAGGCCCAACACAGTTAAAGTTAGATAATAAATACTTACTTTTGCTATAGTTAGGATTACTTCCATTTCACTATAGAAGGAGCAAATGATTCTTGCCCCATAACTCATACACACTACAGAATTCTTCTAGCAACGTTATAATGACCTCACAGTACAAGCAATTACTAGCTTTAGTTTATATTTGAAGGTAATAACAGAATCACAAGAAAATTGATATAGATATAGCTATAAACACCCTGCAGTTTGTTTTCTCCTTTAAATAAAATTTCCTTTCCATTCATTTTCCAGTGACATCCAATACACATATAATATTCAATGTATAATGTGCTATAACGTGCCTTTGTTTGTCATTTTAAATATATTTTCCAATTAAATCCACAGTTTTTATATTTACTTGGCAGTAAAGAAAATATAATAAATAAAATATGAAGACTTTTAGGTTCCATTGAAATAATATTTATATACTTAATATAAGAGCATACTTACTTGGCACTATTTAGTACAGAAACTAAGTCACACAATAAAACCTGAAAAAAAAAAATCTAGGTTCCACCGAGATTTGAACTCGGATCGCTGGATTCAGAGTCCAGAGTGCTAACCATTACACCATGGAACCACCTGACTATAGCTTCAGAATTGATCCTATTGAGGTAACATCATAGCATATGTTTTTTCATAGATGTGTTATTTTTCCCCCTATGTAAAATTCTACATATTAACTACGTCCTGAAGTAATCCAGCAAAATTTACTTCAATAATAAACAAATTCTTTTTAAAAAGAGCCTAGAAATACATGACATTTCCTAGGGCTGACACTGATGCCTTTTTTTTTTCTTTTCAAAATTCAGCAGATTGCCTACTTTTCGATGGAATTTCTTATACATATTGCAATTTTGCACGATTTGCTTTAAATTATGAATTTTACATTGTTGCCTACGTGTTGCATTTTAGTCCACCTTATTTATGCTTATTTTTTTCCTTCTGTGCAGTTTAGCTCCACATATTTAATGTTGCAGTTCTGCTTGCCAAGTAGCATTTTACAATCCATTACGCGTTCCACGTTGTATTATGTATTGTAAGTGGCTTCTAAAGATCTCCCTCATCCCCCCTCCCATTTTATTAATACTGTTGATATTGTAGATTTTCTTTAGTAACCTAATTTCAGTAAGGAAAAAAAACACTTTGGAAAAATCACAAACTGAATAATGAATTACTTACCCCACAATCTCTTTGGAATGATTCCTAATGAAGGTACCCAATCTTCAACCAGATGTGGGAGGGGGAGGAATCCTGCAAGATGCAGCCCTTTGGGATCCATGTTTCAGAGCAGATCCAATGGCAAGATCAGAGCTTACCAGAGCCAATCCTCACAGCTGCCCTCTAGTCTCATTAACTTCAGCCTCTTGCAGGATCAGACTCTAAAATAAAAGAATGGAAGTCAAATAACGAGTATTAATCAGAATAAATTATTGGCAGTAAACGTGTAGAATCAGAGTGAATAGTTGTGAATAATAACCTATGCCGCAGTTTACTATGATAAAGAGAAAAATAAAAGATTAAACAATAACACTGAAACATTAGTCTGGCTATCTGTTTTGTTTGTTGGTTTTGATTCTGTTTTTTCAATGCTTAACACAATAGATCATCCGTAAAGCCTCTGTGTGCAACGAACTACCATTAGTACTCATCATAATTAATCATAGGCTCTTTGTGCATTATTAATTATTATTATTATATCGGAAGTAACGGCCCATGAAGTACTGTTGTAGATACAAATATATTTTCACTATATATGAGTATTAGACAGCAATGACTTTATTGTCCCTTAAATCAATAAATAATATCACAAAATATGATTAACAATGAATAATAACTGATAGGTGTATGCCCCCAAAACAGTTTTTGAATAAATTAAGTGATAGACTATTGCCCAACGGAGCATTCAGGTGAAATAACTTTAGCTTTAACATAAGTATTGAAAAATGTCACTACAATAAAGCAACACATTTTTAAAGGAGCAAAAGGTAAATAGCAGAGGATGGTTTCGATCCATCGACCTCTGGGTTATGGGCCCAGCACGCTTCCGCTGCGCCACTCTGCTCCACGCCGTTGAGAAACCACCTATAGCCCTTAGAATGTCATATATCTAATTAGTGCGATTTCTTTTCTCTTTTGCTGGCGATAGTAGCAATTGCTGAAACGGCTGTGCATAGATACTCAAGAACTTTTCCATCTCAGCAGCACGCTTCCACCCGCCCTCTCCACACAAATATGCTCCTCCGAAATGTCCTGTGCAATGGTTCGGATACAAATATTCCTCTACTCAGTAAAGTTGGAGCTTCTAATGTCTCCCTCTGAAATGCCAAACTGGGATGACCATGTCTATTAGGTGAGTTTATCTGCATCACAGCTTGCACAGGCTGGCAATAAACCCAGAGATAAGGGAACCATGACAAATTAAAAGGAGTACTTGTGGCCCCTTAGAGACTAACAAATTTATTAG
>NC_048311.1:16024226-16161051 GCF_013100865.1 Trachemys scripta elegans | reverse complement strand
GGAAATCTAGGACTCCGCTCCACATGCGTCTCCCTGGAGCGCCCCTGCCTCCCTCTTTCGCCCTGACTTGGAAGCCTCAGTCTTCTCTGGGGTATTTATAGCTTAGGGCCCAAGCTCCACCCTGTGCTTGCTTCGGCAGCACATATACTAAAATTGGAACGCTGTACGTGGCGGCAAAAGGGTGCTACGGGATCCAGGCTTTCTTCTTCAGCTTTTACTTGTGCCATATTTCCAACATGAATGAGTAGTTTATTACCAATGTCAATTTTTTATTGTTTTTTCTTAGACCTGCACCGCCTGGATCTCAGGGAGTTGGTGGGTAAGATCCCATGGGAAGCAAGTCTAAGGGAAAAAACAATTGAAGACAGTTGGCAGTTTTTCAGAGAGACATTATTAAGGGCACAAGAGCAAACTATCCGACTGCATAGGAAAGATAGAAAATATGGCAAGAGACCATCCTGGCTTACCCAGGAGATCTTCAATGATCTAAAAATCAAAAAAGAGTCATACAAAAAGTGGAAACTAGCTCAAATTACAAAGGATAAATATAAACAAATAACATAAGTATGTAGGGACAAAATTAGAAAGGTCAAGGCACAAAACGAGATCAAACTAGCTAGCGACATAAAGGGTAACAAGAAAACATTCTACAAATACATTTGAAACAAGAGGAAGATAAAGGACAGGGTAGGCCCTTTACTCAATGAGGGGGGAAAAACAATAACAGAAAATGTGGAAATGACAGAGGTGCTTAACGACTACTTTGTTTCGGTTTTCACCAAAAAAGGTTGGTGGCGATTGGATGTCTAACATAGTGAATGCCAGTGAAACTGAGGTAGGATCATAGGCTAAAATAGGGAAAGAACAAGTTAAAAATTACGTAGACAAGTTAGATGTCTTCTAGTGACCAGGGCCTGATGAAATGCATCCTAGAATACACAAGGAGCTGACTGAGGAGATATCTGAGCCATTAGCGGTTATCTTTGAAAAGTCAAGGAAGATGGGAGAGATTCCAGAAGACTGGAAAAGAGCAAATATAGTGCCAATCTATAAAAAGGGAAATAAGTACAACCCAGGAAATTGTAGACCAGTCAGCTTAACTTCTGTATCCGGAAAGATAATGGAGCAAATAACTCAGAAATCAATTTGCAAACATCTAGAAGATAATAAGGTGATAAGTAACAGTCAGCATGGATTTGTTAAGAAGAAATCATGTCAAACCAACCTGATAGCTTTCTTTGACAGGGTAACAAGCCTTGTGGATAGGGGCCAAGCGGTAGTGTCATATCTTGACTTTAGTAAATCTTTTGATACTGTCTCATAAACAAACCAGGAAAATGCAACCTAGATGGAGCTACTATAAGGTGGATGCATAACTGGTTGGAAAACAGTTCCAAGAGAGTAGTTATCAGTGGTTCACAGTCATGCTGGAAGGGCATAGCGAGTGGGGTCCCGCAGGGATTAGTTTGGGGTCTGGTTCTGTTCAATATCTTCATCAGTGATTTAGATAATGGCATAGAGTACACTTATAAAGTTTGTGGATGATACCAAGCTGGGAGGGGTTGCAAGTGCTTTGGAAGATAGGATTATAATTCAAAATGATCTGGACAAACTGGAGGAATGGTCTGATGAAATTCAATAAGGACAAATGCGAAGTACTCCACTTAGGAAGGAACAATCAGTTGCACACATATAAAACGGGATATGACTGCCTAGGAAGGAGTAGTGCGGAAAGGGATCTGTGGGTTATAGTGGACCACAAACTAAATGTGAGTCAACAGTGTAACACTGTTGCAAAAAAAGCAAATGTCATTCTGGGATATATTAGCAGGAGTGTTGTAAGCAAGACACACAAAGTAATTCTTCTGCTCTGCTCTACTCTGCACTGTTTAGGGCTCAACTGAAGTATTGTGTCCAGTCTGGGCACCACATTTCAGGAGAGATGTGGACAAATTGGAGAAAGTCCGAGAAGAGCAACAAAAATGATTGAAGGTCTAGAAAACATGACCTATGAGGCAAGATTGAAAAAATTGGGTTTGTTTAGTCTGGAGAAAAGAAGACTTAGAGGGGACATAGAATATTATAGTTGGAAGAGACCTCAGGAGGTCATTTAGTCCAATCCCCTGCTCAAAGCAGGACCAACACCAGGGCTTTGTCAAGCCGGGCCTTAAAAACCTCTAAGGATGGAGATTCCAGCACCTCCCTAGGTGCTTCACCCCCTCCTAGTGAAATAGTGTTTCCTAATATCCAGACTAGACCTCCCCCACTGCAACTTGAGACCATTGCTTCTTGTTCTGTCATCTGCCATCACTGAGAACAAGCTAGCTGCATCCTCTTTGGAACCCCCCTTCAGGTAGTTGAAGGCTGCTAGCAAATCCCCCCTCACTCGTCTCTTCTGCAGACTAAATAACCCCAGTTCCCTCAGCTTCTGTACAGTTTTCAAGTACATAAAAGGTTGTTACAAGGAGGGAGGGAGAAAAATTGTTCTTCTTAACCTCTGAAGATAGGACAAGAAGCAATGGGCTTAAATTGCAGCACAGGAGGTTTAGGTTGGACATTAGGAAAAACTTCCCAACTGTCAGGGTGGTTAAGCACAGGAATAAATTGCCTAGGGAGGTTGTGGAATCTCCATCATTGGAGATTTTTAAGAGCAGGTTAGACAAACACCTCTCAGGAATGGTCTAGAATGATAATACTTAGTCCTGCCATGAGTGTAGGGGACTGAACTAGATGACCTCTCGAGGTCCCTTCCAGTTCTATGATTCTATGTCTCTGTATCTATTCATTTTGTTTGCCAACATTCTGAAACAGGATTTTGTTCATTACTCTTGAACAAAACAAGTAATCTCAGTGTCCACAAATTGTCAGTTGGAATCAGTAATGTGTGACAACAATCTTGAATTATGTATTGTATTTTTATATTGTTGTTGTTATTATTTATTATTATTATTATTATTATTATTTGTATTTTTTATTACCAAACACTTTGGGCAACAATCAGTAGGTTGAAAACCAAAAGTTTTTTGTATAAACTTTTCTGTGAACAATTACCAAATCTTGGCCTAGCTCTAGCAACATTGGCATAGGGTCTGCTATTGTTTGTAAAATCATTCTTTATAATTAAATATGAAATAAATTGATGAGCCTGATTCATGCTCTAGCAAGACAGTATGTTGCTAAAGCAGAACTGTAAAAATCTAACTGTTCAACGTATTAATGCTAAACACTTAATTTGGAGCTTTTGGTCGGGAGTACAAGATTTAATATTGCAAAGAATTTGTGAAGTGATTAGTTAAGGTCTTTATTTTGAACATGTGAAGCACTATGTAAGCACTAAGCATGGTGTATTAATTATGATTGTTACTTTTGCTGACTTTCTTTCTCTTTAATATTTAAAAGCCAACAATGCTGAGAAAAAGATGCGCAAGACCCACAATATTAACTTCTTCAGAAAAGAAAACCAGGAGACAAATTATTGATAAAACGGTGGTGTACACAAGGATATACTTGGGGAATCAAATTGGCCGATGGCTGACCTTAAGGGAAAAACTGGATTTCAAAAGTGACACAGACCTTGCAGGATTTTTGCTGGATCTGTAAGTAAAATAGTACCTCACTTGCATGAATATGAAACTAATTACTTTTTTTTTTTTTGTATTATGATTATTATTTTGCATATTAGATAGAAGTGGTAGAAGGTTCCCAGGATGGGGGCAGGAGAATCCAGGAGGGCTTTGCCTTTGATGTTCCCCTCAAAATCAAACTCCATCATAGTACCATTTTGGAATCTGGGAATGACCATATTGGAGGAGACCAGCTGTCTATATAGTTTAGTAGTGGTCAGTATCAGCTACATTAGAGGAAGGTTCCAAAAAGCCCTGCAGTCCCAGTTATGGAATAGTTTTACTCCAGGTAGATTGTCTTCTTAACTCCCCAGAGGTTGACTTATGCCCTGAAGCTTTCCAGAACTCTTGATTTTATTTTTAAAATTTTCCGTATACCTCTAGATATTATATCTATAGATATATCAGGTTAAATATATAAAATTCTCTTTTTGAATCTTGTTATATTTCTGGCCTCAATTATATCTTTTGTCATCAAGTTTGATAGGCAAATAGTGTGTTGTGTTAAATTTTAATCGATTCTGTATTTGTCACCTTTCAGTTTCAGGGAGCGACCCCTTGTTTTTGTAAAATGAGAGGGTGAGTAGCAGTGCCTGATCTACTTTCTCAGAACTGTTCATTAGTTCGTACACCTTTACTGCATCTCTTCCTTATTTACCTCCTTTCTAAGGTGTGTGTCTTTTTAGTGTCCTCTTATGAAGATAGTCCATGGCTGTAATTCTTGTTGTCCATCTCTGAATCCCCTCTTTATTTCTACTACAACTTTTTGCCCTGGGATGACCAGAACTAAACAGAGTATTCTAGGTAAGATTGTACCATTACTTAATAGCTATATATAATTTTAATTATTCTCCATCTTATTTCTTATGCATCCTAATAATTGTCCTTTTCTGACTGCTGCTGCGCAACAGGCCTCCATTGAGGTGTCCATACTGATGCACAGTTTTTTTTCTTGAGCTAGCAGATAAGTTTAAATACACTGAGTTCTAAATTATTCCCTCCAATGGACATTATTTTGCATTTGTCAACACTGAATTCTGTCTGCCATTGTGTTGCTTATTCAACTAACTTGATTAGGTCTCTTTGCAGGTTTGAATAGTCTTTAGTCTTCACTAACCCAAGTAATGTTCTCTCATCTGTAAATTCAGCCATGTCATTACTCACTGCCTTTTTTCCAGATCACTAACAAACACTAGTCCTTGCTGTACTCAACGGTTAACCTTGTGCCATGTTGAAAATTAGGATTCTTCTTTGAGTTATTGTACACATGGATTCCATTCTTGCTGTGCATATGCCCAGGTACACAATATCATATTCTTTTGGCTAGCAGTGTCTGTTGAGGCTGTACCAACTCACTAGATGTCCTTGTGCCTCCTCACTAAGGATATAAAGGGCAGAGTGAGTCCAACTAGCCCTCAGTTCCTTCTTACTGCCCATGTCGCAAAAGACTGAACCCCTGCAGTTTCCACTTGCATCTCTGCCCACTGCACTAGTATAGTGTGTGTGTATTTTTAGGATAGTTAATTATTTTATTATATAGTTAGAGTTAGTCTTTTGCCAATTGGCACAAGAAAACCTTTTTAATTAAATACTTAAGGGCACCCCTATCTTCCTTAGTTTTTCAGACCAATGGTCAAACCCTGCATCCGGATGGTAGAAACCCACCAAAAGAATCTGTTCAGCTGAAGTTCAGAACATTGTGCTCCAAAGCCGAAAAGCCTCAGCTAGACTAACTTAAAAAACCTAGTGGGAGAGGTTTGCTTTTTGAGCCTCTCAGCACCAGCTTTCTGTCCTTAGAATTGCTCAGCAATATTGGATTGTTTATTAGTCCTGAAACAATCTGGGCTTCCTGTCAGTACCATAAAGGTCTGTCTAGCAGCAACACAGTGGTAAGGTTCCTTCAGGGCTTTACTCATGTTTTTTTCCCCATCCCTCTTGGGACCTCAGTATAATATTGGCAGGGTTGGTGAGTTCCCTGCTTTGAGGCCTTAGTAACCTGTTCCCTCTACCATTTATCTATAAAGTCTGCCTTTTTAGTGGCTGTTATATCATCAGCTCACAGGGTTGGAGAGATTCAGGCCCTCATGGCAGATCCACCTTATATAGTGTTTTATAAGGACAGAATCAATCTCAGGCCTCATCCCATGTTCCTACTTAAATTTGTTTTGGAATTCCATGTAAAACAATTCATTCATCTCCCAATTTTCTTTTGCAAGCCTCACTCAGCCCCAAGGGAAACTAAACTTCACACACTTGATGTAGTAAGTTAATTACATGCGTCTGATGAAGTGGGCATTCACCCACGAAAGCTTATGCTCCAATACATCTGTTAGTCTTTAAGGTACCACAGGACTCTTTGTTGCTTTTTAAGTTAACTGTGTGTATTGTCAGGACAAAACCATTCAGAAACATACCTCAACTGTTAGGGGCCTTTGAAAAGGTGACTGAAATATCAGGTTAAATATCTTCTTAGAAATTATCTAAGTGGGTCTCCAGCTGTATAAGGACATGTTATGATTTAGGCAGATTAGTTCCATTACACCCAGCCATGTTAGAGCTCATTGCACCAGAGCTTAGGCAGCCTCTAATGCATGCTTGAAGATCATCTTTATTTCTGAAATCTTCTAGGGCAGCTACATGTTGCTCGACCCACACTTTTACAGGATGCTTCTCTTTGGTAGAGGCTTCCGGATTGTACCCTTGCTTTGGTAGTGCTGTTCTGCAGTCATTGTTTAAGTTGGACTCCTACACGTCTCCAAGCAAAGAGAAGCTAGTTAGTCATAAATAGTGGAATCTTGTTCAGTCACTTGAACAAGAAAGAAGTTACTTACCTTACACTAACTTCAAGAGGTTGTCCACATAGATTCCATGATCCACCCTCCTTCCCTGCTACCACAAAGTCCTGCTCCTCTGGAATTCGGTATTGGCAAAGAAACTGAGGGATGGTTGGGCCCTTGAGTGGGTGGGGTATGAGGGCATCTAGGGTGCAGACATAGCCCAAATAGACATGGCTGGCCAAAGAATCGGATCTTACATGCATGCAGTCCATGTGTGCCAAGAGTGGAATCCATGTGGACAACATATCTCAAAGAACCACAGTTATCTAAAGTAAGGCATCTCATGATTGGCTAGTTCTTTTTTTTTCTTTTTTTTTTTTGCTTTTATCTCTTTATGCTGGGGATCTGGTTGCACTCAGCAGAGTCTGTGAAGAAGAGGGGTGGAGAAGGATGGCTTTTGTTGAATGGAAGGCTGAACAGGGACAGATGGTGAAGGGGAGGAAGTAAAAGTAAGGAATTAACCATGACTAAGTAGAAAGATAGTTGGAGGTAGCTTGTTTTTCTTATTTTTTTAAAGGAGCTGATTAGACATGTATGCAGTGTAGTTGTAGCTGTGTGAGTGTCAGGATACTTGAGAGAGCAAGTGGGTGAGATAATATCTTTTATTGGACTAACTTCTATTGGTGAGAGAGGCAAGCGTTCAAGCCACACAGAGCTCTCTGTGTGACTCAAAAGCTTGCATCTCTCACCAATAGAAGTTGGTCCAACAAAAGATATTACCTCACCTTAGACATGTGATAGTCATCACTCTGACCACTCTGCTTGCTTGATTGTATTTTTTTACCTCCACCCTGCATCTTTATGTTTTCAGACAGTAAGATCTTGGGATGTGGACTGTGATCTGATGGCTGTGCAGTGTCTACCGTGTTTTGGGTGCTATTTGAATATAACTACTGTCCTTTTAATTCTTGTAGCTATGACAATGATGATCCATTACCTAAAGAAGCAGTAGTCTCCTTACCTGAAGATATGAGAATCGTAACTGCGAAAGAAGAAAGAGATTTACATGACTCCTCTTCAGCTGTTGGAATGTTAGTGATACTACTTTATTTTATGCAATTGATACTCATAAAGATAAGATGTAGAATACAAGTCTTCTAGCCTTCTCTTAAGTTAATTTTGCTTTATTGTCTCATATCAGATTTATGGCATTTTATGCTCTGGAGTATCCTAATAAGGAGAACTTGTTCTTTTAAAAGGTGTCCCTTTTCTGATGGTGTCCGCACCAAATCCATTGATCTGCCTGTCAGAGTCCATTTCTTAAATATTGTGTTTTATTCTCCAGGGCTTTAAAAACTCTGTTTAATGTAAAACATCTGCCTGAATGAATGGGTGGAATTGAGCCCATGGTGCTGTTGGCTCTATCAGAGACGGAGAGGCTGGGAGCAAGTGCCACTATTTCTCTTTCAGGATGTGAGGGAGAGACAAGAAGAGGAGTAGTTAAAGCCAGTGATGTTTTTTCCATATGCTGGGGTGGGGGAATGAGGGAGTAGAGTGCACTCTGAGCCACTGCTGTTTTCATAGAACTAGAGATGGGGAGAGCAGGGTGCAGAACAGTCTCTGAACTGCCTCTACTTTAAGAGAAGGGGACGGCGTGAGTAGCAGAGGGCCCACAAGGAAAGCAGGATCTGGGAGGCCAAAGGCTATCCGTATTTCCAGGAGAGGAGCAGAGGCAGCAGCAGAGAAGCAGAGCATAGGTTGGTGAGTGGGATGGGGTAATGATCATGTATTTCATTGGGTGGCTTGAAGATGGGTTAATAGACATAAAATATGCATGATTTTGGCAGGGCATTTGGCAACCCGAGTATCTCACCTGACCTAGCAGCTTGAGTTAATGGTTGAGTAGGCGTTGTGAGGAAATCCTTCAAGCCATGGGACTTTCAAAGACAACAATTATAAAACTAACTTTAAGCTTTCTTAAATATTTTACTAATATCAAACCTTCTGTAATATAGATGTGACAGTGAGGACCGACTGACTGCAGAATCAGCCTGTTCTTTACCACAAAGTAGGGGAATCAGAACCGTGAAAGAAGAGAGGCATTTGCAGGATGACTCCTCTTCAGTACAGAGTCATGAAAAGTTAGTGATACATTTTTTTCCCTACCTTTTAAAATTTTCGATAAAGTAAAAATATTTTTAAAATATTTGCTGGTATCCAAAATAACTGAAAGGGCAAGGTTTCATTATCTCCTAGTTATATAGTTATAATCAATGTTCTAAAAAGGAAACAAGAGTTAACTTGAATATTGAGACACCTGCTCTTCTTGGATTCTCACAAGACCATTGTTTTTCAGTCTGGTACCTTGCAATTTATCGAAAGCAAGAAGTAGCTAATTTTATTTCTCTGTTTTATTGCATGGTGTTGCTTCCTTAAACCACTGGAGACTGGGTTTTATATTAAATATTTTTTCTCTGTTAGAAATGCATTTTACTTCTCCAATTTAAATTGAAATTGAAATCTGACTTCCCTAGTAATCCACATGGAGTTTGCTTTATTAGCTGAAAATTTCCAGCCAATAGTGCAACAGCTTTTATATGGCTCATGTCAAAAAGCAGCTATGGTGAAATCAAACTGGAAAGAACCTGAAGCAATTGTATATAATCTTTTCACTCAATGTTTCCAGAGATGCTTTGTTGTGTCTTTTAAAACTTGTTACATACTCAAAAGTAGACTTCTTTCCTGGTCCAGAGTCAGTGAAATCATGAGAAATTGCATATTTTCTCTTTCTGTCATATCCTTGAGGTCCCACATCAACACTGCTATCCTTTAAGTCAATGAGCACATTAGTGCTGCTTCTCATTTAGCCAAAATGATTAAAATAGAATCATGTGAGGTGCTATGGAGCCTGCAATCATTGAATGTGTTCCCTCCTCACAGTATGCCCTATTATTTCTGGTCTGTATAGTAAAACGTTGGTTTAAAAATTAAAACTAAGTTTCTCTCATGCAGCAATGCAGAACACAACAGTCAGGACAATGCAAATGATGCTGCTTATTTCAAAAGTTTAAAATGAATGGATTAAACATAATTAAATTTTCAGTTATATATAAACAAGTATATATGTATTTATTCCTGAAAGCATGCTAGACCTTTCACAAAAGAAAGAAGTCACTCTCCTTGCTTCAAGGAGCTTAGTTTGTGACAATTAGACAGATCTAACAAGTGAGAGCAAAAATGTTAGGGACTGGGAGGGAAAGCAGGATGAGGGTTACTAAAGTAAGGTTAATTGGCTACATAGATTTTTAGAGTTAGATGCCTTGATATTTCCATTCTGTATTTGCATTTATACACACAGGAAGTTAAGGATCAGGAGGTTGACAGGGATACTTTGTGCAGCAGAGCTATGAAGCAAAGCAAAGCAAAATCTATTAATGATTAACAGATTTAAGACAGGTAACAATGAAGAGTCAGTTGTGTTGAGTTCTGGGATTTTTAGTGTGATATTGACATCGGAAGGACAGAGTGGATTTAGAAGAGTGCAGGTACAGTGAAGTACTCCTATTGGAGTAGCTGCTGTTGTTAGCCAATATTGTCTTTTGAAATTCCTCCCTGGATGGCTGTTGGTGTGGGCCATAGTTGGGGGGGAATGTTGCTGCATCTATTGTGCTCAGTTGGATTCCTCTGTCTCTGGGGTGAGGAGAAGTGAGCATCCAAACTCTTGCCTTCCCACCAGTGCTGTGCATAGAGTGGTTGCTGCTGTAAACCATTCAGAGCTGTTGGCCTTGTAAATCCAATTCTGAATGGCAGCTGCTGCTGTATTTATAATGTACGCATATAGAGGTGGCATGTGTGTATACACACACTAAGTATTTTAAAGGGCTTGACTCAGTTATTTCAGTGACAAAATGTAAGGATACATGACATGCACACACAACAAAAAGTTGTAAAATCAATATTAATAAAAGTGAATAAATAGACTGGGAAGATTTAAGTCCAAACAACTGTTTTAATTGAAACAGTACCTTGCTGTGTTTGCAACCCAGACACTGAAGCTTTGCACAAGGACACAAGAGCTGGAAATTCAAACTAGCTAATCTATTTGGTTGGGTATGCTGAGTGAACTACACAAAATAAACTGCATAAATAACATTTAAAAATAATGTGGTCTTTTAAATCTTCAAGTTTTAGTAATGTAAGTGGTTCTCAGTAACACAGATGAAGAAACTTGGTATCTTTAAAAATATTATTTTGAATCTGATGTTGGTCCTTTAACATTGGCTATTACAAACTGAAATGTTCTCTGCACCTCTTTTTCTTGACTTCAGAAATATGTTTTGGAGAGATCGGGTGGGAGGGAGGGAAGGACTTCGGTCATTTTAAGATCAGCAACAATTTAAAGGTGCACAGAGCAATTTTGCTGGCCTACACAATTCATTCCATATTAAATGTGAAGCTTGCTTAAACAAACACATTAAATGTATTTGTTCAGGGGCACCTACAGAAATGAGTGTGAAACTTTTTCTTTAACAGCCATAGTCTTTTAACATACATGTGACAGTTATAACCAGATATATAAGGTAACTGTGAAAGAGATGGAATGGCCAGACACCACTTACTAACATTCTGTCCTGTACTGATGATGTCTTTTTAAGTGTGTGTGATGACACTGAATGTGTGCACTGCAATGGAGAACTCTACAATCCCTTAAGATAACTATCAGTTTTAAAGCATATGTGGTTCTGCTAGTTCATGAAGTCCCTATTGAAAATATTTTCAATGTATTTAGGGCCACATTCTGTTGCAGTCAAGTCCTCTAGTTTTGAGATTGAGTGAATGTTGGATAGTCAATCCAGCAAACGTTGTGCAGACCAGTGGTATTGCTGTGTGCAGTTCATTTTGCTCATCTTGCATTTAATTTGTATCCATTTGTGTCCACTTTTAATTATTCTTTTAAAATGTTATAACATCAGTCTAAAATACTATGGTGCTCATGGAGGTAACAATATCATTTTGCCAGTCGACTTGGTTGATCTCTTACTGCACTTCCACCAAACCTAGTCACATCTTGACAGTAGAGACCAAGAAAAGCTCCAGTAGGTATGATTGTCCATTTCTTTCTTTAGGTTCAGTAATCCATAAGAATTGATAATTAAGTTGTTACATACTTTAGTGATCTTTCTAAAAATGTACTTTTAATACGTGCACGGGACACTAGAGAGCCTAAGAAATTAGTGTAATTGCATCGTGTCCAGTCTCCTGGATATACAGTAATGTATTCCAAGAACATAGGCCTACCTTTTAAATATGAGTTTTCTATTCAAAATTATTATTCCTGAATTGTCTATTTCTGATTTTTTTCTAATGTGATTAATTTGAATATTTCCCTTTTAACAGATAAGTCAGCATTCATACAACGAGGTTGCCTGGTATTCAGGTGAAGATTCTCCTATTGGCTCTGAATCTGACCTTTCAGAAAGGTAAAATTATTTAATACAGAAGGTATTTCCTTTGTGCATAGTATAAATTGGTACTTTGAAGAGCAGTGTATTTTATATTGTTTGTAAAGTATTTACTAAATATTCTTATTAAAGGAATATTAAAATTATATTGTCTCAATGTTTTAATTTCTCTTCTGGTTCCTGGGGCTGGCATCTTGGGATATGAATATTTAGCATTCTTGAGGACTTCCTTTAAATCTAAGCAGCTTCCACTATTCAGTCTTTACTTGTTTGAATGATAACCTTGTAACTACAGTCTTGTTGTTTTCAGAGCCTTTGTAGCAAGTATTTGCCTATTTCATACCCATTTGATCATCTATTGTACGTATCTCTTAGTTTTTAATAGCAGATTTAAGAAACAGTATTGTTCTTCAGGACAGGCTGTGAAGGGTAGGTGAGCTCTAACTTCTTAAACGATTCAGGGTTTTTTTTTTTTTTTTTTGTTAATTGATCTGTTGGACTTCTAAGAACCCAATTCTAACCTTTTAATTCTGGTTTATCAGTTCCATGTCAACTTTGGTCACTAATTCTGGCTTTGAATAGATCAGACTTGCCATCAGTCACCCAACTGAGAAGCTCCTACCCTGTGATTTGTTTTCATTCTTGTTTTAGGTTTAACCTAATTAATAAGGTTGTGAGTAGTCACTGTTTTCATTATGAATTGGCACTTCCCAATTTCCCTTGCAGACAGCCATGCTTATCTCTTAACGTACATCAAATAAGTCTGAATATTTAACATTTAGAGTACAGTGTGAGAACTCTTCTGGCGTAAGACCGAATTAAGTTCTTGTAGATGATGTGATCCAAAGACAGTGCTTGAAAAGTATGTGTGTACATACAGATAACCATGTTTACAGAAGTTCAGCACCAAAAATGCAGCTTCGCTCATTTAGCCCTTAAGTAATAGAAGAAAGCAAACATATAATGGCTTACTTTTCAGGGCAACAGCCACCTTTTTGTTGTGTGTCTGTGCAGTGCTAGCACAATGGGGCCTGGATCCCTATTTGGGCTGTAGGTACTACTGCAGTATCAGTAGCAATAATATTGATTGCAAGAGGCATGTTATACAGAATGGACTTGTTTCCTATCCACATACAAGATATTAGGTAAAACTTATACTGAATATAAATAAAAGAATAATATCTCTAACTTTTAATTAAGTTAACCACTTAAGTTTTATTTTGGAACCAGCAGTGAAATGTATTAATTTTTCAACAAAAATGACCACACTTGCTCATAATTTAGATGGTAGGGTTGGCACCTTATTAGCCAGTGGCACTGCTAAGTTAGAACTTTTTATCACAAAATAGTGTTGTGGACTCTGGGTTTTATGAATCTGATGTGTGCTTATATCGGGAACGCGTTTACCCTCTTCTACAGAGCCTAGTAACCAAGAGGAACAGCCAAAGTGTCTGGTGAGTTCCTTTGTGACCTTTTTTCCAGTCACTGCTGCTAGCCAATGGCATTGAACAGTGTGACAAACGCTGCGGCGTGGGCGAGCAGGTGGATGAATGGCACTAGCCTGGCTGGGGAGATACAGTGATGCGGGGTACTTCAGTTTACATTTCCTATCGCTCTGTCCGCAGCGCTTCTCCGCGGGCTGCCCGGCCCGTAGGACCCCTTGGTCAGGGGCTGCTGCTCGCCCGAAAGGCGAGACGGTCCGCGCGGCGGGGCTCTTCCCCCTCCCCACCCAAAACGTGCGTCATCAGCCTGCGCCAGGACCGGGCGGTCACGTGTCCCGTGTTTATCTCGGTTCGGCGGGTCGCGCGCGCGACCTCGTCGCTCTGGGCCGCGCGCACCTGCTGTTGCTGCTGCCGGCGGCGGCTCCGACGCCGTGACTCCCCGCTGGGAAGCGAGCGAGCGGCCCCACGGGGAGGGGCGCGGCTGGGAGACGGGACCCTGCCCCGCCAGGTGCTCGGAAGGGGAGCGGTGATGGGATTCCGGGGCTGCGGGAGCGGGAGGAGGGCGTGAGGGTGGAGCGGGGCGAGGGGAGCCCCGGGACACAACGCTTCCCGCACGGGCCCGTCCCCGTCCCGCTGGCACTGCCCGGGCTGAGCCGCACCGCAGGGGGTGGGCGCTCAGCTCCCTCCGCTCCCGAGTGAAGCCCTGAAGCTTCCTGCCCTCGCTGTGGGAGCGACGGACGAGGCTAAGGACGGCGCCCGTGCGAGGCGCCTGCATCCCGCGAGGGAGCGAGCCGCACCATGGGAAGAAGAGCTGCAAAATTGGGCAGACGAGGGGGAAAGTGGAGGTTAGGAGTTGCTCCGAGCAGGGGGAAGCTGCAGCAGTAAGGAGAGCCACGAGAAGGGAGAGAAGGCAAACCAAAGGGGAGTGGAGGGTGCCGAATACACAGGGGCTAAAGAAATGTAGCAGTTGATTTTTTTTTCATAGATGGGGGAGATATACAAGAAAGCAATTTTTTTGAAATGAGCTACTACGTGTATGCGTGCATGGATGTTAGTTGATCTTACGGTGTATATTGTGATCTATGTTCAATTATGTATGTGCTCCTCAGAGAGGTGCTGAATCCATGTTTAAAGTCAATAGGAGATAAAGGTGCTAGGCAGCTCTCTGGTCAGGCTCCACGAGAACCTCGGTTCTCGTTGAGCCTGAACTGTGTGTAAGATGATTTAATTGGTATATTTGGTCCTGTGTATGTGTGTAAATATTGCAGTGTTTGAAATCAGCGTTTACAGCGATGACTTAGAACACTGACATCTGCATAATTGCCATGAACTGCATTTTTACTATTATTTCTCCTTATTTGTAAGCTTACAATGTCATTACCGGCAAAGAGATGTGGTAGACCCCCTGTACTGTCCTGCTTGGAAAAGAAAAAGAGGAAGCAAAGTCTCGATAGAAGAAGAGGGAAAACAAGAATCTATGTGGGAAATCATATTGATAGATGGTTGACACTTAAGGAAAAATTGGATTTCAGAAATGATGCAGAAGTTGCAGGATTTTTACTAGATTTGTAAGTAAAATATCACCACATCTTATTACAATTAAATGAACCAAAGACTATTCTCAAATTTAATTTAATACCGAATATATTTTTGTAATACAGATATGACAACTATGACCCATTGTCAAAAGCATCAATATGTTCCCTGCCTGAAGATGTGAGAAGAATTACAGTGAAAGGGGAAAGAGAGTTGCCAGATGACACTTCTTTAATAGCAGCGGATGGAACGTTAGTAACATTCTCTATTTTTACATGATTAGTATAAACAAAATTTAATTTGTGCTTAAAAGATCACAGGAAAGTCTTTTAAATTACAGTTAAGAGAGTTTATGTACAGAAAAATTGGCAGCCCATTTTAATAAAATTGGAAACCTCAGAATGTGCACAAAAGAGGTGCTGGACTTCCCATTATCTATAGATTTTAGAACTTTTAATGATATCTATAGAATTTTAATGATATTTCAAAGTTAAATACATACCTTCAGAATGCTTGAAGAGAATAAATGTAGAAGTAAGCAATATTAATTAATATGCATATTTCTGTGCTACAGGTATGACAATGATGACCAGTTGTCTAAAGAATCTACTTGTTCTGGACCCGAAGATGTAAGAATCATAACTGTGAAAGAAGAGAGGGATTTGCCTGATGACTGTTCAACTGAGACTGATGACACGTTAGTGACACTCTTACTTTTGCATGTTTTATATCTGAATATATTATTTTGCATCAGTTTATTATCACTTTTAATTTTGCTTATTAGAAACCCATACCATTCATGCTCTTATCTCTTATTTAAAAACAAATTGAATGTTTTTGGATGGTCCAGATGAGGGGAAAACCTGAAGTACGTTGTGGGAAAGTTGAAAACCTCAAGGGGCACACACAGCAAACCTGCATCTCTGTTTGCTGCCTTCCATAATTGTATGTAAAGCTCTCTGACATAACAAGAAAATATAGTGTCTCAGGTATTTTACAGTGAAATTGTGAGTAAATTTTGATACTTGTAGCAGAATGCAGCCTGCAGACTAATGCAATTATTGTGTGTGCAGTTAAATTTGCTCAAAAGACAAATGTTTCATTGTTGCCTGTTTTGGAATGATATTACATACAAAGTGACATGTTAACCTATCTAAAATAGTGCTGTGTTCTTCGAGGCAACCACACCATCAGTCGACTCTACTGATTTCTTTTACTGCAATACCAACAGTAACTGAGGCATTCACAGTTGAGATCAAAGGAGCCTCAAATAGGTATGCTTGTCCATTACTCTTTCTTTAGGTTTCAATTATCCACAACAGCGTTACTGAATACTTTAATTTGGTCCATATTTTAGTTACCTAACTTTCTTTAAAAATATATTTTTAATGTGTGCAGGGGACTCTGAGAGCCTAGGACATTACAATGGCATTGCATGGTGTGTCCAAACCCCTCGCTAATATGGTGAAGTACGTAAGGCATGAAGCATGTGTTTGCATGAATCTTAATTTCCACTATTCTTTTTTGTAACTTTTGTAACTTTTCCTACTTTGATTTTGACAGATAAACTAACTGGAATTTCTGGAAGAGAGTCCTCTTGTGATTCAGAAGAATGTTTGGAAAAACTGAGTGAATTGCAAAATCAGTGAAGTGGATAAATTCAAGTACATTCAAGTTGGCATCTTATTCTGACAACAGAACTTCAGTTTGCTTTAGAAAGCAGCAAGGATCTAAGATTGACTTTGTGAGACTGATATATCATGGGTAAGTGAAACTTTCTATGGAATACTTGTTTTATGGCCTTTTAGTATGTCAGAAATATTGTACAAATTGGTTGATCATCGTTAAAATTTCCTCATAGCCTAGTATTAGGTAGCTATACAGTACTTTGGAACAATCTTATAATCTTCATCTATATAAAGATTAATATATGAATTAATATTACTCCAGTGCTTTGAAATGGAAAATGCTGGACAAATGATTGTTAATAAACAGGCCAGGTCACTAGGCACATGCATGCTCAAAGCAAAGAAATGTTAGCTATGTTTAAGAACTAGGAAAGTTAGGTGAAGTCTCTCATTTATGGAACAAGTAGTATTTTAGGTAATTACAAACTACCTAAGAATATTTATTTAATTGGATCACTTGAATGGCTGACCATGGATGTTTTTTGTAGAAAAATACTATCTTTATATCTTAGGTACATATATACCTCTCATTATTTTAGTATCTGATCGCCTCACAATCTTTAATATATGCTTCCTCACAACTTGCCTGTGAGGTGGGCAGTACTGTTATCCTATATTACAGATGCGTAAAACTGAGGCACGGGGAGACCAAGTGAGTTGCCCAGAGAAACACAGTACATCTATGGTAGAACAAGGGACTGAACCTAGATCTCCCAAGTCTGAGGCTAGCCTCCTAACCAATAAAGCAGTGATATCTTAGATGGATATGAGAGCTATTAAGATGTTTCTCTGTCAGCCTCATAGAGGAGAATTCTGTTCACCTTTTGAAAAACGTGATGATGGATATTTTAATGGACAAAGAATATTGGCACTGGCAATCTTTTCCCTGGTTTTAAAGGTCTGAGAATGTACTTCCTAGTGAAGGGTGGGTAGGCAGGCAAGTATTTCCTGCTTCTCTGGGAGTGTAATGCCCTGTTGAGTTTCCTGTCAGCCTTTGAATATGTAGGATATATTTTCATTATATGCAAGTATGAGTGTGGGGTAACATTAATGTAAAGCAGTATCCATATAGTGAGTTCTCATTGTGGGTGCTTAACTACACCATAATAGTTTATTTAACAGTATTACAGCAATTTGTTTTCCAAGCACTCTAATTAGTTAATTTTGGAAGCAAACTATTTGAACACTATCTTTCAGAGATCCCGGGGGGGTAGCTCTGCAGCTCATAGGCCTTCTCAGCAACTTTAATTATTTTATTTTTCTGTCTTGCTTTTGGAATCCCATCCATCCGACTTAATTTTAGCCTTTGGGATGGGGTCTGAGTAATTGGGGGACTATTTTGGAGGAAGGACACTGTGTGAGGGAGTGGAACATTTGGGTTTAAAAGTGCTTGTCAAGCAAAGTAGCTGTTGGTTATTAATGGTAGCAAGGCTTCTGCTACTGGAGGCTGAGAAAAGTTAAAGCAGGAATAGGGAGGAAGAGGTTCCAGTGTCTGAAAGGCCGCTTTGAGCAATAATGTATTACAGTGCTGCAGCTGAAGGGAAGTAGTTGAACACTTTCCCCTCGGTTGCTGGTTCTTTTCAAGCATGTATCCTCTGATCATTCTCAATCTTAACATTTTGGAATGCCAGCCATGTGACCACATTGGTTGCTTTCAAATCCATCTTTATAGTTCAATTACATTGAGTATAGGGCTATCCCAGTAAGTTTTAAGAAGCCATTTATTCTTCCTATTTACCATATCCTCTCAAAGAGGAGAGGAAGAAGATGGCCCTCCTGAGATAAAAGGGCTGGTTTTTTTTCCAGGGACTTAATCCTGGAACATAATGTTAGGTGGCTGTATATATCCAGACCAAATACCTTTTGTCCTCATGTTATACAGATTTTTTTTTTTGCCTGAGCAATACTACAAATTAACAATCAGTTTGTTCAGTAATCCTGTTCCCACCAGTGTCATAGTTATTGGTTTGGGTAAAAGCATATCTGTGAGATAAATTGGTGGTGCTCATTAGTACTGCTCACAGAGTAACATACTAATACTAAGCTATGTTTCTGGGTCCAGTTAATCCTGTCCATGCTGAAGTGGTTCTGGCAACAACTATTTAAATGGCTATTCCTAGACAATTTCCCTGACAGTTGTGGATTTTTTTTTTTTTTCTGAGAAACCACTCTCTCTATAGAACCCTCCTTCCCCAAGTAGTTTGGCTTTTTTTTGTTTGTTTTGGAGGACCGGGAAATTTCTGTCCAACTTGTTCAGTGAAATATGGTGACCACCACCATGTTTAAACAAAGGTCAGATCTTGGCAAACCAGCCAGTAGCCTACTAAGCTGGAGACTTAGTCTCCAACGGTGTGTGGGGAGGGGGGTGCATTGCAGCTTCCTTGAAGTTCCAGTTCTATTATTCCACCTTCATGAGGTTAAAATCTTTAGAATCAATACTCTGTTGAGATGAATGGAAATGGTTCCTATCACTCTTAGGGACATATTACACCCTACTCTGCAGCTATAGAGGACTCTTTTTGGCTCTGCCTACACTGAGGATTTTCTGAAATTCTCCCATCCTTCTCTGGGCAGTGTTCAATGATGTGATTAAAAATGCACTGGTCTACAGTTTTTTGCGAAGTCGTCTGCTTCAGAGATAAAATGTGCTATTTATTATGTATTTTGATGTGCTGAATTCAAATATGACAATTAAAACAACTGGCTACTGTTTCTAAGATATTTAAGTTTTTACATTTTATGTAGATAGTAGAGTTTTAATCATAAATTGTAAACCTGGGTCTTTTCATGTGTTTATGGTTGCTTTACATGATAATATTTCACCTGTCCTGTTTATGTAACACTTTAAAAATCAGCAAAACGGTTATATAAATAAAATTTATTATGAAACAAAAGGCAAAAAACTATTCTGTACATAGTTTAGTCCTATTCAGTGTCTACTCGGTGCTTGTCTCTTGTATTCATTAAATGGAGCATCTCTTGTCACTGTCCAGCAATAGTCTGCAAGCATTGATGGGCTCCATTTGCCCTGATAGCGTTTCTCCATTGTTGCAATGTCCTGGTGAAATCGCTCGCCATGCTCGTCACTCACTGCTCCGCAGTTCGGTGGAAAAAAATCTAGATGAGAGTGCAAAAAATGTACCTTTAGTGACATGTTGCAACCAAGGCTTTTGTAAGCCTTGAGGAGGTTTTCCACCAACAACCTGTAGTTGTCTGCCTTGTTGTTTCCGAGAAAATTTATTGCCACTAACTGGAAGGCTTTCCATGCCGTCTTTTCCTTGCCACGCAGTGCATGGTCAAATGCATCATCTCGAAGAAGTTCATGAATCTGAGGACCAACAAAGACACCTTCCTTTATCTTAGCTTGACTTAACCTTGGAAATTTTCCACGGAAGTACTTGAAAGCTGCTTGTGTTTTGTCAATGGCCTTGACAAAGTTCTTCATCAGACTCAGCTTGATGTGTAAGGGTGGTAACAAAATCTTCCTCGATTCAACAAGTGGTGGATGCTGAACACTTTTCCTCCCAGGCTCCAATGACTGTCGGAGTGGCCAATCTTTCTTGATGTAGTGGGAATCTCTTGCACGACTATCCCATTCGCAGAGAAAACAGCAGTACTTTGTGTATCCAGTCTGCAGACCAAGTAAGAGAGCAACAACCTTCAAATCGCCACAAAGCTGCCACTGATGTTGGTCATAGTTTATGCACCTCAAAAGTTGTTTCATGTTGTCATAGGTTTCCTTCATATGGACTGCATGACCAACTGGAATTGATGGCAAAACATTGCCATTATGCAGTAAAACAGCTTTAAGACTCATCTTCGATGACTCAATGAACAGTCTCCACTCATCTGGATTGTGAACGATGTTGAGGGCTGCACCTCAACCATCGATGTTGTTGCAGGCTACAAGATCACCTTCCATGAAGAAGAATGGGACAAGATCCTTTTGACGATCACGGAACATGGAAACCCTACCATCAGCTGCCAGGAGATTCCACTGCTGTAGTCTGGAGCCCAACAGCTCTGCCTTACTCTTGGGTAGTTCCAAATCCCTGACAAGGTCATTCAGTTCACCTTGTGTTATGAGGTGTGGCTCAGAGGAGGAGGATGGGAGAAAATGTGGGTCCTGTGACATTGATGGTTCAGGACCAGAAGTTTCATCCTCTTCCTCGTCTGACTCAAGTGAGAATGATTCTAATGCATCAGGAACCGGCAGCCCTTCTCCATGGGGTACTGGGCATATAGCTGATGGAGTGTTTGGATAATGCACAGTCCACTTTTTCTTCTTTGACACACCTTTGCCAACTGGAGGCACCACGCAGAAGTAACAATTGCTGGTATGATCTGTTGGCTCTCTCCAAATCATTGGCACTGCAAAAGGCATAGATTTCCTTTTCCTGTTCAACCGCTGGCAAAGATTTGTTGCACAAGTGTTGCAGCATATGTGTGGGGCCCACCTCTTGTCCTGATCTCCAATTTTGCAGCCAAAATAAAGGTGATAGGCTTTCTTAACCATAGTGGTTATACTGCGCTTTTGTGATGTAAAAGTCACTTCACCACAAACATAGCAGAAGTTATCTGCACTGTTCACACAAGTACGAGGCATCTCTGCTCACTTTGGCTAAACAGAAATGTGTCCCTTTGCAAAATCAAACACTGACAAATAAGAGAGCACGACACTGTATGATTTCTAGAGCTGATATAGGGCAATTTGTTCAGCAGAGTGATGTAAGCTTCGTTATGATTGCATCGTCCATGACTTCTAGGAATAACATGATGCAATGCATATCATGTATGACGCAATACCAGCTTCAGATTGCACCATTCATTGTTTTGCCTAAAAAGCAAGTACTGTCCAAACCCAGTCATAGATTTATTCATAGATCCAGTCAAAGATGTATTTTAGTCATTTCTGGTTTAAGTTGAGATCCCTTCCCTTTATAACTCACTTATCCTCCGCTGTTCCCAAGTCAAGGGTCGTATATACTGACCCAATAGCATATCTTGAAAACTAGAGCCAATCAACAATTTTAAGCATCATTTTCGTTCTCAGTGACCCAGAATTAGTAAAGTTTGACTACATTTATTTCAGAAGCATTTTGGCTGTAGAGCAGTGTAACCAGTCTGGAGTGATGGTGGGAGAATTTCTGAGAATCCTCAAAGTAAATAAGATCCACTAGCGGAAACACTGTAGTTCAACCTTGCGGGGGATGGGACAGGATTTTGGGGAGCCTGTATGAGAAATGAGCACCTCTTGGAACAGTGGGTATTTGGATAAGGTGCTGGTGGATCTAGTTAACAGTGCGTCACTTCCACTCACACACTATAGCAAATGATGTGGAGGAGGCTATTTTGTGGCTGTACAAACATCCACATGGTATTTCTGCTGCTGTACGGTGGCTTTGGGAATATGAAGGAAAAGAATGACTGTCAGCCCTAGAGAAATTCCCAATATTGGACCTGGCTACTCTGACTGAGTGCAGAGCTAGGATTTGAACTGAAGTCAGTTCACACCTCTAATCGTTTTGGATAGATTCAGTAAGACAGCATAGCACTGGTTCAGATATGGAGGGATATCTTTGCAGCTATAAAGGCTAGAAACTTTTTTTTTTTTTTTAAAGGCTTAAATTATGGAGAAAACTGATAAGATGCCCAGGTCACCAGGGAGAGTTTCCTGCTCACCACTGGCAAGTGGGTTATTTTTCAAGCCCTGGCAGTTTTTGCTAGCACACTTTCAGCTGAAGTGTAGTCGGTATCAAACACAGAAATTACGACTTGAAGTAAAATGAGCCCTGATGTATTCAGCTTCCTTTTCTTCAGGCTATTTTATTAATATTTTTGCCTTGGAAAATGTTTGTAAATTTTATCTTCTATCACTGTTTTATTACTATAATTTTTAAGTGAATGTGTAACTGTTTTTGTCCTTAGAAAAATAAGATGGGGGTATTTTAGTGTAAAATACAACAGTCATTGAGTTATTTTAATTGTAACAATATATGTTAAATTGTATTGAACCATAGCGAGAAGAAATATTGTGAAAGTGTAGAATACCAGTATGGCAAAAAGTATGTATTGCACATGCAAAAATGCAAATGAGTCATTACCAATGTAAATAGGTTAACATAATCCAAAAATAATTGGAAACAAATAATTTATGTAAAATTCCACTGACAAGTACTTGTATTAATGTAACTTCAGTAAAAATGAAACCATATTTGTTATTTAGGTTTCTGAAGGTCACAAAAAAAGCACCTTAATGATCATTGTCACATTACTTTTCAGGCTGGCCAACAAGAAGAATATCAAGCGTTTACATAATGGTGCTGAGACATTTTTGATCCCTTCTGGTTTTGCTGTGAGGATGTTATTTATTATGGAGAACTTATTGTAAGTTGTAGTATAAAATTCCATGTTAATTGTCAAGCAACAAATTAAAATTCATTAACTGAAACTTCATTGTGGTATGTTAACATTAATAAAGAGTGTGGAGTGTACTATTTCATTATGGAAGTCCATAATGAAAACTGCATCAGGGTCAGACATGGCTCTTTAATGGGAAAGAGAAACAGCAAACTACACCAATACTAGCAGAATAATTTCTGATCAGCTTGTGAATGATGGCTTACTTTCTATAACCTTTGAACATTTTATTCACACACAAATATGTGGTGACAATGTTCAAATGACATTTTAGAAGCGGTGATACCATCTGATGTTCATGTTTTCTTTCCTGTAATTTTCCCCCCAAAAGTCCTCTTCTTATGGAGCAGGTTCAATACATGCCTGGATTTTCTGCAGAGAGGCTATGCACTGAATGATGAGTTTTGATAGCTAGTGATGACATGCATGTGCAAATACTTACTTTGATAAATTTCAGTGTGTTAATTATTTTGATCACTCATGTATTAGTTTTCATTTTATTAAAACCAAAATAGTGCTTTTTGAATCTTTGATTATATGTTTCAGTTACAAAGGCCATATCAGCATCAAACATCACAATAATTATTAAAGCTCAATAGAGTAGTATTGATTCTGTATATAATTGAGAGTTTGTGTGTAGTTACTAAATATGAATAATCCTGGAAAGTTTTCATCTAGCAATAGTGAACTAGGTATGTGTGTATGTTCAATATGTGCGTATAAAATGGCTTGGATAAAACTGTGAGCCTAATTGGCCAAAGAGAATGAAGTCCTATAGTCTTCCATCTAACACACTCATGGGGATTTAGGTGTTGATCCTGTATCCTTCAAGTCAATCAGAGCTTTTCCATTGACTTGAATGAGACCAGGATCAAGCCCTTAGAGACAAACTCTTCCAACTAGACCATTACACAAAATATGCTATTTTTAAAAGGCACGTTAGTTCAGCTGTTGTTACAAAGCAAATGCTACCCCTTTTTCTTTAACTCTTCTTTTGCTGGCTTTGAAGTACGGTAACACTGAGGAAATTCTGTGTCTTATTGAATAATATAAAATAACTATTGTCTAACGTTACATGGGCCACCAACTTGTTGAAATAAAACAGAAGGGGTGGTATTTGTTGGAAACTTTCTATTGAGAAGGAATGTTTTAGCACTTTGTATTATATCTTTCTCTCTGTTTGTTCAAAATTTTGTCCCTGGCTGCCTGATGTTCAGTAATGCAAGCCTAATTGCTGACTTAGTCTGGCCTAGAAAAAATGGCATCTTTACTGGTGGCAGTCACTTCAATGATGAAAGAGCTTAAAGAAAGGTTTAGTCTTCAACTTTGTAAATGGCATCATAGACAAAGGATTCAATGCTCAGTGTGGTCCATCACACCCTGAAGCAAAACATACAAGGTCACCCTAGTGCACATAACTGTAAAGAGAATTTTGTCAGGGAACTCTGTCCCCATGTGGTGGCTGAGCACTGAACTACCATCCGCTCTTTCCAGACCTTATGCATTATAAATACATAATTTAAATATTTATACTGTTAAACTTATTATGGAAATAGACTGAAAATCACATACACATTAAATCTTCAGTGTCAAGTTAAGCAAAATAATGGCTGTTTGGCTGATGGATAATATCTGAATATAGTATGGTCCATACACTTTACCTCACCTTACTGGTCAATTTTTCTTAAATTTCTATTGTAGAATATGCACTTGGAGTTGAAGGAAAGAGTAGATATTGCTTCATATTTTCTTCTGGACTGTTACAATATACTGTGATTATCTCTAGAAGTTCATACATAGTTGAATACTTTTAAGTAGCAGGTTTTGGAGGGTAGAATACTGGACAGTGGTTTGGCCCAATGCATCAAGTAGAACAGTAAACTAGAGTACATGTTTAAGTACGAGGGAAAAAAAAATCTTATCTGGCTGTAAAAGTTAGTTCTGCTGTTGTGCTACCAGTATATTAAGTAGAAAAGATTCATGGTCAAATGGCCATTTGAGCCAATATGTAACTAGCCTTCCAGGAACATTAAATGTAGATATATGACTACAGAGAACTCGTGAAAGGGTGGAAGTTTCATCCATTTCTTAGGTATTAGTTTACAGTTGAAGTACCTAAGAAATGGATAAAACTTCCACCCTTTCACAGGATAGATCATCAGAATTTTTTCTAAACTAAACACATTTGAAGTGTTCCATTTCATATGAACAGTTATTTAGCTACAGGGCATAGCCACCACCAGTATGATTTTAAACAGGAAAAAAATGGTTTGCTATAGAGTGTTGGTTTTTTGAATGCAGCATTACTGTTGCAGTTGCTTTCTGTGTAGCCATAGGTCTTCTATTTCCTTTACTGGAATTCAGAAAGAGCTACTGAATCTTTTAAATGTAAGTGTTCTAGCTGTATTTAAACTGGGATACATTTGGAAACCTCCTTATAAATGCAGGTACACTTACCACTCATTTACATGGGAATTTGGGTACAAAAATACAGAATTTCATAACTACTAAATTTGGTAGTTGTGTTCTTTCTCCTGTTTGCTTTGGCAAATAATTTTTTTCTTGTTTAAAACCATAAAATCTGTTGATATGAAATGGAATACTTCAAATATGATTAGTTTAGAAATAATTCTGATAATCTGTCCTGTATTTTATGAGATTTTCTTTTTTGGTTAATTATTGTAAAACTTCATGAGAACAGTTTTCTTCTTAATAGCTCTTGTCCTTTATTTAAAGTGTGGAATGATCAGCCCTGTAACATCACAACTGATGTCTGTATAGAATGGGAGTAGTTTTCTTTTATTTTCCCAACTTTAAAATAAACATGTTTGGATGTCTACATTGTAGTTCTTCTGAGGAATAAGCAGTGGGAGCAGATATACCTTGGAGAAATGCAGGCGTATTCCTTTATACAGTAAAGAATAAAGAAAATAGGGTAGTTAATCAAAACTGTTTTTTATATAGAATGAACATCCATTTTTTGTGAGACATTAACAATTCTGTTTCTATTATAAATGCCTATATTCAGGATTTATCATGCAGTCATAAATCAACAAGGGAAAACTAGTCACGCACATTACTTAGGATATATAATAGAGATATAGAAGTCTTTGGTTCTAGTTTCAGCTCTTCCATAGACTTGCTGGGTGATTTTTGTGGAAGTCAGTTTTCTTTCTGTGCCTCCATTTCTTCATCGATGCAATGGGAAGAATACCTACTATAGAGGAATTGTGAGGTTCAAGTGTGTTTTGAACCTTAGAAGAAAGGCACATTAGTACAAAGTATTCAGTAAATAAGACTGAGCTCTAACCATGATTATTGTAGAAGTGGAAGCCAAGATTTTCCAAAGGTTACTAGTGATTTTCTTCGCTTTGATTTTTTTGTGTACCCAGCTCAAGATACCTTAAAAGAGCCCCTTTAAAGTGTGTCAAGTTGAGCACAGAAAATCGCTAGTCACTTTTGAAAATCTTGGTCAATGATTTTCATGTTCTAAATGTATGCTTGATAGGCCCTTCAGGATTTTTGTTATGAATGGCTGGATATAACAACACTTTAAAATAAATTTCCTTGCAAAGTTCGTCCATGGACTGCATGGAGGAGAACTGGTGGTTAGAGACAGCACTGCAGCTGTGCAATAAACCAGTTTACTTAATCACAGTGAGCTCTTAAATTCTAAAAAGCTTTTTTTGCATGCAGGAATTAAGTAAAAGTTAATGTTAAGCAGGGAATAGAGAGGAGGAAAAGGCTGTTTTTTTTAAAGGGGCTGGGCAGGGGGTGATTGGTGTTGGGAATAGTGGCGAGTTGGCATAGTAGGAAGTTTTGGACGGGGGGGCTATGATTGATGGCATGAGAGGAGAAGCAGTTGTGTGTGAGGGTCAAGGAAGGAGAGGACTGTATGGGGGATCATTCTGTGAGGGCAGTGGGGTTTCAGTTTGGTGGGGTGGGAGATGAAGTAGAAGAGGAACTGCAATCTGAATATTTTTGTGGCTTGTCCTAACCCACAGCTACTTTCTAATTCTACTTCCTCTCCCTGTTCCAGAAACTGCTCTCCCATCCCCTCCATTCCTTAACAGAACTCCAGTTCTCCCTCACCACCATGATACCCAGAGTCTATGGTGAGTGGACATATGGGTGGAATTCACCTGGGGTGTTGAGAAATAGACTAGGCAACTTCTAGGAGTGAAAGTAGCTGGTGGATCTAAGCAGTTCTCATTTCATTTATTTTCAAATGTAATTTACTTTATATTGAATAAGAGTAATAACTTGGATGTAAAATTTAAAAACTGCTCTACATGTGATATGTCATCAAAATGTTTGCGAAAGAATTTTGGAGTTTGTGGTGATGCTGGTTCTTTAGTAACAAGGCTCAAATGTTTATATAGAAATGCTTTCTCTACCAATGTTACTAAATCTTTGACCAAAAAGTATTATGGAAAATTCACTTGTCCTCTGAAGTTGTTGTATTTCATATATGGAACTAAATCAGTTATTAATATGTGAAATGCAGCTGTTTTAGTATTGCTTTATGTGCAATAGTCAATGAAACAATAGGCTTGTTTATTTGTGTATAAACACACTCCAATTTCTTTTATTTTGGAAAGCTGGAATGGTTTTACAAAGAATAGGATGCAGCATGTGCACTCATCTTGCTTTACTATATTCTTTTCTCTTTGTCCTTTTCACCACTACTGTAACAAAGTTTAAAAAAAGACATAACTTGTCAGCATAGGAGTAGTTTTCTTTTATTTTCCCAACTTAAAATAAACATGTTTGGATGTCTGCATTGTGCAGGTATAAAAAAATACTGAATTTAAATACTTTTTTTGCATGTGCACAACAAACTGTCTGCACAAGTATATGTAACAAGTGTTTTATGAATTTTCAGATATACTGCAAGGGCCTTAATTTCCCAGGCATTTAGGAAGAGCATGGGCTGTGTTGGTTGGGGTTGAATACAATGTCTGCTGTTGAGACATCTTATTTTGTTTTTAAGTATATTTGGTGCATTGATTATTCCACATTTATATCACTGTGAAAACTGTGTAGGAGCTCACAGAGCATGGGATTGCATACCTTGTTATAATATCTCCATATTTATATGGATATGGAAATATTAATGATATAGTGAAGGTTGATTTCTCCTTACATTATTTCATCACATTCTAACCACAATAAGTGGAAACTTGCATGCAGGATCCTCTGCCAGGACAAAACTCTTTCTAGGTAGTTTAAGGAGAAACTGGCCAAGGCATTTTTGAAACATGGGTGTTCTGACTACGTGAAATTTCTTTACTTTGCCCCTTTACAGCTCAAAGTCATTAGACTATCAGAGAGAATTTCAAAAAGGGAGAAGCACTTATGACTAATTTTTGGGTGGCTGGAGGCTCTAACTCTTTTGGGGCTAGATTGTAGATTGCCCCTTATGCAGCTGTGCAGTGTGGTTGGAAGCATAAGTTACTTCTTCCCCCTTGCACTTCCTGCATGGGTAGGATAGAGTTGCAGCTCCCATGCATGTGGGTGTGCAGGTGCTATTGCTAAGTGACTTCTGCCTAGGGCAAGCTCCCCCTCAAAAAAGGGGGAGGAGTAGGGAAGATCATGGCTTTGCCCCCATCCATGCCTGCTAGCTTTGCTGTCCAGCCTTAATGGGAGAGGGGAGGGAGGGAAAGATAAGAGTGTGACACACCGCTTAGTGGGGTGTCATAGATTTCGCTCCCTCTAATACACCCACAGAGGTCTCGGAGAACGCTTTACAATGCTGTGCCAACACAAGGCTATGGCTTAATGCCACAGGTGAGCCTTTATTTAAAGGGTGAGGGAGTCCAGCTTGATTTTGGTGGAGTTCTTATCTGGCACATATAATGCAAGCATTATACATTAATAAACGTACATGGATCTGATGCAAGCTACAAAATATGTGCGTAGATCCGATGTATGTATTGTCTGTGCTGGGTGCATGCATGTATTCTAAAAATGTGTGTAACGCTGCATGTAACTTTATGCCTGAACATCAGACAGCTGCAATGCTAATAGTAGGAACTATAAATCCACAAAAATAAGCTTTGATAATGTAGGCAGAATATATCACACCAAATGGTCCTTAATTAACCCACTAAAATATTAATATATCCACAGATTATGCTGGAAGAGCTAAAAATCCTGCCTATTGAAATCCATATGAATGCCTTATCCATGGGCATAACCAATTCCAAATGAAAAAGTTGGATCATTATCTTGCCACATCCTGAACCTTTTGATATTGTATTGACACTTTAATAGTTTATGACAACTGTGGAAGTATTCAGCTTTAATCTTGTACATGAGTAGCTTGGCTAATTACTTGTTGCTTGTGAACTATGAAGTATTGCTTAGTTCAAGATAGCTGCAGTAGCAGCAACATGTAAGCTTTTCAGAACAGGGACTTCTCTTCAGATATGTGTAGAAAGCACTTAGTACATAGTGGGTGGTGCTGTAATCCGTATAACTAATCTTTCAGGCTATTTATACAGTAGTCTGTAGTTGAAAATACACTGGATTTAAGATGTCCACAGGAAATTCTGTGTGCTCTTCTTACAAGACTGAAAATAAGTACAACTGACCTATCAAAGCATTCAGCGTATTAGATGGTGACAATCTGGTGTATCACAGATGCTATATGTGAGGCTCATGTACTTCTATTTAAGATACATCTACAAAAACCACAAGCTTGAGTCTTAATAAAAATTCCAGGGAGAGTCTTAAAACAGTTTAGATTTAAGATATCCAGAGTTGGCAAACTTCTTAAAATCCTTAGTTACACTTTCAAGATTGACTAGGACCAATCCCCTGAGGTATAAGACTCTCAGGATTTGTCAAACTGAGATACATATATCAAACTTGCATGTGCCACAAATGGCAGGGGCCTAGAGTGCTGGTCATAGGGGATAGAGCAAAGGTGGTTTGGATGACTCCAGCTGTGCATTTCCAGATTTTCAAACTTCTTATAATTGAACCTTAACTTGTTGCTTCTTGACATTACACATTTTTTTTAGTTCAATAGTGCTCTCCAAATTGTTTTCCTCTTAATTTTGTTACTTTTCTTTTTAAACCATAACTCCAGTTTAGGATTTTTTTATCTTGTCATTTGATATAGTTCCTTGGGTTTTTCGGTTCTGTGGAAATAGACATTCAGAAAATTCCAGGGTACACTCTTCTGATCTTAAATATTATTGCATATGTGCACAGTATTTCTATAAGCTTCTACTACATGTAGCATATGCTCTGTAATTATGCAAGCTATTGTCTTAAGGTAAGATTTTAAATTATGACTATTTAATATTGTCTAGATAATGCTTTTTTTGTAATAAAAAAACCCCTTCGTTATTCCAGTCTAAGATAGTTAACGCCAAACACTTCAGTCATTTACAAAAACAATTGGAAGGAGCGGTAGCTTAGGCACAGGGGTTCTCAAACTCCATTGCACCAGGACCCCCTTCTGACAAACATTACTACATGACCCCAGGAGCGGGGACCAAAGCTTGAGCCCACTTGAGTCCGCCGCCATGGGCGTGGGGGGCCAACGCTCAAGAGCTTCGGCTTTAGCTCTGGGCAGTGGGGCTCAGGCTTTGGCTTTGGTCCCGGCAAGTCTAACGCCAGCCCTGGCGACCCCCATTAAAACAGGGTCACGGCCTACGGTTTGAGAACCGCTGCTTTAGACAAATACATGGGCTAACTTTCAGTGACCAATTAAAAACAGTAGTAGAAACTTAGTACTATTAAGGATCCGATTTTAAAATGACAAACTTCAGGAAATAAAAGGAATAATGCTGCCTTTTTCTGAGCATTATGAGTAACAGATGAAATGCTGACAGCTTGTATTAACCAGGTTGCATAGGGCATTCAGCAAAGAAATATCTTAGCTAATTTTTTTGTAATTCCTTTATTTCTGCCTCTTGAAATCCTTTGGCAATTACTAATTTATTAAAGACACTTTAGATCGTTCTGCATCATGAATTGCACAGGATCTCTGGTATCAATTAAGTTAATGAACTGTTTATTTTAGTGTCTTGATTAAATTTGGAAGTCAGAGCTCTTGGAAAGAACTTAAGTTAATGAACACTTTGTGCTAAATGACCCTTTCTCTCCTCACACCCTCCCCCGAAAAAAAAAAAAGCCTGGTTAGTGGTGCAATTCAGTGGATGTTTTAGGGTTTAAGTCAACTTTAATTTCAGCTTTCCAGATCCCCTTTTAAGATTGGAATGTCAATTAGATATTTATTATTTAAAGCGGTAGGACGATTTCCAAAATTCAACCTCCCCCCTTTAGAAATGACACATTTTGTTCTAAAATATCTTCCTTGCATTGTAAAAACATTAAAAAAAAAAAAAAAAAAAAAAAAGGTTACAGCAGCGTCAGCTCCTTTCCT
Organism: Trachemys scripta elegans; assembly: GCF_013100865.1. Lineage (NCBI taxonomy): Eukaryota > Metazoa > Chordata > Testudines > Emydidae > Trachemys > Trachemys scripta. The sequence continues at coordinate 16,129,702 of NC_048311.1, read as the reverse complement.
GTGAACCAGAAGGGAACTGAAACTGACTAAAATCCTGCTTTCCAAATGTCTGAATGTAAGATTCTTACCAACTTCAGACCCCTGCTGGCTCTGAATCATGGAGCCAGCAGTGATAAGTGATAAATGGTGTAGCATGTATCTGTGATCCTGGTACATATTGAGTCTTGTTTGTGTTGCTTATTAAAGCCCTGGTTCAGGAGAAGTTATTGCAGCTCCTGGTTTGGAGTAATAGTCTGTCTTTCTTATAAGAGAAATTAGTATCTAAAAATGGAGAATTTTGGGGGGTGATTTTTTTTTTTAATATTAGATTTTTGGGTCTGTCGACACTGATGGGCTTCTAATATTTTGTGTATAATAGATATACAACATATGGAACATGATATGTATGTCTAAGCTTCAGAAAAATAAAAAGTTGTGAAAATCCTAAAGCAAAAATGGAATGTGTAAAAGTAGCCCAAAAATGAGTCCTGGGTAAAACTATGGTAAGCATGCTCTTATGATTTGTATCTCTTTGCTTTTTGTTTAATCAAAACAGAGCATGAATGAAAGAGAAGGAGCATGCACAAGACCTTATATGACATGTCTACACTGCAACGTAAGCCCCTGCTTGAGCTTGGGCTCGGGCTCAAGCCTAACTCCCCTTTGCATCTGCACTGCAATTGTGCTAACCCAGGGTCCCAGGGCTCAGACCCGGGTCCCAGGACCCTGCAGGGCTGGAGGGTCCAAGCACAAGTCAAGCTGAGATCCAGGGTCCCAGCCCTTTTGATTTGCAGTGTAGATACAGCCCCGCTTTACTCAGGTCCTGGGAGTCTGCCAGAAGTACCACAATTCCATGGGACAATTTCCTTAAGTCCTCTCTTAGTCTCAACAATCTGCAATCCACTGTATTGAAAATTGAAGCCACACCCCTTGGTGAATGGCAGCAACTCAGCTAATTGTTAACCCAGGGGTCGGCAACCTTTCAGAAGTGGTGTGCCAAGTCTTCATTTATTCACTCTAATTTAAGGTTTCACATGCCAGTAATACATTTTAACGTTTTTAGAAGGTCTCTTTCTATAAGTCTATAATATATAACTAAACTATTGTTGCATGTAAAGAAAATAAGGGTTTTAAAATGTTTAAGAAGCTTCATTTAAAATTAAATTAAAATGCAGAGCCCCCCCCCGGATCGGTGGCCAGGACCTGGGCAGTGTGAATGCCACTGAAAATCAGCTCGCGTGCTGCCTTCGGCATGCGTGCCATAGGTTCCCTACCCCTGTGCTAACCCATTCTCTTCTGATCACCAAACTGAAAGCACAGTATTAGAGAACCTCCTGGGTTTGCAATGGAAAGTAAGCCAATCAAGCTTTTTTCAAAGTGAGCTGCTTCATGGTCATGGGAGCACAGCCAAATTTTGGTGAATTTCTGATGTAAAGCAAGTAAAACTGTGGACTTCAGCAAAAGCACCAAAAATGACCACACATACTAGCAGATCTGCACATTGTCTGGACAGGTGATCAATGCAGGGAGCGCATTAAGAGGCTGAAGAGCGAGTAGCAGAAGACCAGGGACAAGAACCACACCTTGGGCAATTGTTCAACAACATGCCCACTTTATGATGACTTTGACAAGGTTCTGGGCACTGTGCCCAACACAGAGCCAACCATATTTCATGAAGATCTTGTCAGTCAGGATGGTGCCCTCTTGGTCACTGAATCCAGCATGGAGACTGATGGGAGCCAGCATTAGGCTCCCAGTAAGGAGCATGAAGTGACTCTTTTAATGAAATCATCCCGAGAGCAGGCTGTGGATCAGGATCGACAGCAAATTCTTGGTCCCTACTTAGAAGAACTGTTTGATTCCCCCCACCCTCAAAGAACAGCCCTTTGCCGAATCTATAGAAAACTTGGTGGAGAAAGAAGCCACCCCAGAGCCCGGTAAGTGTATGACTGAAACGTACAGTTTATTATTACAGTACTGGGAGGGATTTCTGCTGTAAGAAGCAATGCAAAAATGATAAGCCCCGGCTAGCAGTGTGCAGCCACCAATGGCAGATTGTATCACAGTGTCTCCACTCCCACCCCTTGGTGTCTCCACTCCCACCCCTACGTGGAGTTCAAAATGACAACTTGGAATTTCAAACTTCATAAACAGCTGTTATTTTAACTGTTAAGTCACAGATGTTTGCTAGGGTCATTCATGTTTGCCTTTCAGTAATAAATTTGCCACTCTGTAATCACTCCTCCGGGGTCCATGGAGCAGCCTTTAAACAGTGAACTGAATGTGTTGTATTTGGGAAACAGTATTCTATTTCCAAATTTAGTCCATTTCAGCTAGAGGTAATCCATGCAGTATGTGGGTCACAAAATCATTTCTCCAAAGTATGAGTGGGCTGCCAGTTTTCCCCCAGAACTATGCTGGGTGCGGGGTGGAGGAAAGCTGCAAATTTCAGAATGTTCGCGTGCAGCAATAACAGAGTAAGCCATATGTGAGCTAACACAGCATCATATTAATTCCCTCATGGCTTATGTCCCAATCTTGGCTGCTGAAAGCTGCAAACTTTTTGTGAAGCAGGACTCCAGATAGTCAATCACATTGCAGGGAAAGGTGTATTTTCTAGGCCCCCCCTTGTATAGCTGACTAGTCCACTCCAACAACAGATTTGCTGTTTGGTCACTATACATTTGAATACTTCAGCTGCATACACTGCAGGTTTCCCTCCAGGTGCTTGGAGTAACATCTCCCTCTGCCAACAGGGTACAACAAGAACAGTTGTCTTTCACAATATGGAAGGCCTGAAATGACAGAAAAAGCCTTTTGCAGCAAGGGCACTATATACACCAGCCTTCTGGCCCCCCATGGAAATTAAGAAAATTTTATGAAACACAAAAAAGGGTTATAATTTTAAACTTACCGTTGTTTCTGCACTTCTGTGATTGCGATTAACAAGGCTGTATCCAGAGACAGTCTGAGGACTGAAGCATCCCCTTCACATTATGTGTTAGTTCACTTTAGAAATATTACATTTTGTCCTTGAGATTCCACAAAAATTAATTCTGTGCTCTAGCTTAGACAATTGCCCCCTATTTCTTGTCCTACTTCAGGACCCTCAACCTATGTACCGCCTGCTCTTTTTCAGGAACTCGATCTCTGGCTCAACGTACCTTTACATTCCAAAAGGAAGTGGTGTTGTTCTTGAGCGGACAGACCAGCGAGTCCAGTACCAGAAGAAGAGTGACAAAAGACTGGAACAATGGCATGTTGACAGGCAGGAGGACAGGCTGAGGTTTGCTGTCCAGGTGGAGGACAGGTTTCAACTAGGGAGCAGGCACTTGCAAAGCAGTGCCTGGCATAGGAATGGTAGCTGAGAGAGGAGGACAATGCTCAACAGAGAACTGTTTCAGCAACTCCTGTCCATACTGGCTAAAGAGTATTATCTCCAGCTGCCTCTCCAACTCCATGGCATGATGTTCCTGCAACATACCCTTAGTCCAGCAGTAACTTAGATAATTCTGTCGGGTGGCCTATGCATTCAGGACTCGTGAGTGGCTGGGCAGGACAACTAAACCCTGTGCAGCCTTCCTTCATCAATCCCCCCTCTGGAGGAAACCTCCACCACCGCTGCCACCTTCAACCCGTCTGGTGGAAATCTTCCCCCCCCTCCACCCCCACCCCCACCACTACCAAGTGAGGGGGAAATGTGTAAAGAAGGGACAGGAGAATGTTGGGCCAGGGAACATGTAGTGATAGGGGGATTATGTCATGTATTAACTATTTCCTGCCCTTTTGGGTGTGTGGTTTTGGAATGGCAGCTGGCCTGCCCAACGCTGTGTGTTTTACTATTTTAGAACATGTTTACAAATAAAGCATGTTATATTTTCGAGAACGTTTATTGATATTGCATTGCATTGCATCGCATCATAGAATTATGGCTTGAGATAGTAAAGCTAAAATATGTTCAGGAGCAATTGATAGGTTTGCTTACCAATGCTTCTTTTATTTAGGTAAGGTACATCAATTCACATTTCAATAAACTGGCTGTACACCCATTCTGGTCTCCCCCCACAGCCAAGTTCATTACTCATCATGTCATTCAGACTTACATTGCATGTGAATCAAGCCTACACCCCTCCCAAGCGTTGCCCACCCTCAAAATAATTAATAGGCCACTTTTTCCTCACAAGCACATTCCTAAAGGTACTATTCCTCCTCTTCCTTTGGGCCATGCAAGTTCATAATATGAGAACACAGAGCATCTGTGACTTCTGCTGCCCGGTGCAACCAGCTCCCACAGTGGTACCTGTACTTTCTGGTTGAGGGTACTGATCCAGTATCCCCTTGCTATCAGAGGTCCAGTCAGGGGGAAATAGCTCACCTCAGGCTTCGCAAAGGCTGTGAAGAGCACAGCAAGCCACAGTAATTGACATCGTTGATGACACTGGCATCCAAATGAGATTGTAGACACCTCCAATGTGATTTTAATCTGCCGAAAGCACATTCAACAACCATTCTACACATGCTGAGCGTGTAATTAAACCTTCTTTTGTCAGGGTCTCTGAAATGGTTTCAAATGCCAAGGCAAAAGGGAGTATGCGGGGTCCTCCAGAATAGCAATGGGGAAAGCAACATTATTTCTGTCAATGTCATTTGGTGGGAATAATGTCCCAGTGTGGCCATGAATGCAGACTCTCAAGTGGCGAGAAACTCTGGCATCACAAACTTTTCCAGTACAGACAACGCTGACGTTCGGAAATCTGCCTCTATAGTCTACTAGTGCCTGCATAACTAATGAGTACCCTTGCAGTTTAGGTACTCGTGCTCCTTGAGGAGGGTAAACTATGGGCACATGAGTCAGATTAATGGCCCCAGCACAAGTAGGAAACCCCATTCTCCCAAAGCCAGCAATTACCTCTGGAATATCTTTAATGCATGGCACCTTGGGGTAAGCCACTCAGTTGCCTCTGCCATTACTTTACTAACAGTCAGCTTTCCAACCCCAAACTGTAGATGCTCAAGCCCAGGGTTCCCTAACACGAGTCAACCAACTGGAGTCCCACTAACCTTGAGCTTACAATGCAGTGTAGACATGTCCATAGTGAGGTGTTAAGATCATACCTTGTGAAACACAAAGATGATGGACTTAAAATGCCTCTGAGAAAGTAAAAAGAAGAACAGGAGTACTTGTGGCACCTTAGAGACTAACAAATTTATTAGAGCATAAGCTTTCGTGGACTACAGCCCACTTCTTCGGATGGGCTGTAGTCCACGAAAGCTTATGCTCTAATAAATTTGTTAGTCTCTAAGGTGCCACAAGTACTCCTGTTCTTCTTTTTACTTTCTCAGAGGCATTTTAAGTCCATCATCTTTGTGTTTCACAAGGTATGATCTTAACACCTCACTATGGACATGTCTACACTGCATTGTAAGCTCAAGGTTAGTGGGACTCCAGTTGGTTGACTCGTGTTAGGGAACCCTGGGCTTGAGCATCTACAGTTTGGGGTTGGAAAGCTGACTGTTAGTAAAGTAATGGCAGAGGCAACTGAGTGGCTTACCCCAAGGTGCCATGCATTNACAGGAGTACTTGTGGCACCTTAGAGACTAACAAATTTATTAGAGCATAAGCTTTCGTGGACTACAGCCCGGCTGTAGTCCACGAAAGCTTATGCTCTAATAAATTTGTTAGTCTCTAAGGTGCCACAAGTACTCCCGTTCTTCTTTTTGCGGATACAGACTAACACGGCTGCTACTCTGAAATCTGAGAAAGTATTTTCCCAGGAAGTACTCTGCTTTCTGTTGATACAAGATCTCAATACCTAGGGATCCCTATTTTGACCATTAGCTTTCCCACCTTTAAAACTCTCTGCCACAACCAAGATCCTAGCTGAGAACTGGACAAGATTCAACCATGTATTTCTTGATCTGATTGTTAAACCAATATAAAAGCAGGATGGAAAGTAATTTATTCTTTTCTTTCATGTGGCAACTTGAAAAGCAACATAAAAGATTGACATTCAAGTTTGTCATCCACTCTGTGGCTTGTAGTGACATGATGTGAACCAAGGTTGTCCTTCCAGAGAAGGATCTTGGAGGACAGCAGTTGACTAGGTGGTCCATAGTTTGGATATCTTCTCCACATTCACATATTGGTTTGTCCTTCTTCTAGTTGTATAGTAGATAATTGCAACACCTGTGCGAGGTTCTGACATGGTTCACTTTGATCCATATCTTAGATGGCACAGTGAAGCCAAGTTGTTGGTCTGTAATATCCATTATCTGTTCTTGATCCTGCTGTCTTCTCACAGCCTCAGCCAGTTGTCTTTTGATGACAGTCCCAAGTTTTAAGAGCTTTGGCTGCTACTCAGACAGGGTTCCTGGACCTAAGACAGCATTGTCAGGTGGGCGGGAGGGGAGGGGAAGTTTAGAGATCTTCATAAATGGGAAAATCTGGGTTTGTTTATTGCATTGTCATAGTGCTGTATTATTGCTGCTCCTCTTTGGAGGGATGATGGTGAGATATATGCAATGAAGTGAGACTGTTGGTGTTGACTTCAGCACTCCTGTGACAATTCCCAAGGCAGTGAACAATTGCATGTTGACAAGTTTCATATGTACTTTATCCACACTAGTGCGCAGTATTCAGCTACTGAGAAGACAAGTGCCAAGATGGCTGTCTGCAAGGTGTGAGCATCTGCTCCCCTATTGGTCCCAGCTAATTTGTGGATTTTATTATCCTTAGGCTTTATTTTGACAGTGGTCTTTGTCAGATGTTGTATGTGAGGCTATGATCCAGAACCACTCCAAGGTATTTCAGGAAATCCTCGTGCCTAAATTTCATGTAGCAGAAAGTGACATTTAGGTGCTTCTTTGCATGAGGGTTGCTCAGATGGAATGCGGAGACAGTTGTTTTTTTGAAGGTTTGGTCAGTCTCCATAATCAATAATACTCCTCCAGTGTTTTCAGAGCTTCTGTGATTCATTCTGCTTGGGTAAAAGTGCTCACTTGAATGGTGAATGTGAGATCATCCGCTGTCCAAAAGTCTGGGTCAATGGCATATTGCTGATACAAATATTAAAGAGTGATAGTGCCGAGATTAATATCTGTGGGAGCCTATTGTTAGTAGACAGGGTCTGCTAGTCTGTTCCATTAGTATACAGAAATCTTGCAGTTGGTGACATGACTGTCAGTACATGCAGTGTTGTTCTGCATACACTATTTTGACGATTTCTAAGCATTTAAATGTTGAACGACAAAAGCTTTCAAAATCCTAACACAACTGCTACCAAGAGATCTAGTCAGCATTATGGGGGAAACTACACAGTCATAGAGCCATTTGAGAGCATTACTGCAATGTGCTCTACCTTGGGCTATGTTAGAAGACCACTTGGAAGATTCAGCTAGTATAAAATGCAGCACCCCACCATCTTGGTAGTATGTATTAGCATAAAAAATCACACCTGTGCTTCATGAACTGCACTGATTTCCTTTTGTGGTGAATCGTTGGTGTAGATTTTGTGGTGTTCAGTGCCATCTTGTTCCAGAAAGTGTTCTGATGGTGAGAAGTGTGTTGCAGAAATGTTTGTATTTAAAAATGCTGGTAGTGAAAACTGACTTTTTTAGATTTTGAGTTTCTGCGCTTGGAACAGAAAAAACAGTATTTTAGATTCTGCAGATAGCACATCACCTTCATTTTTGTTTCTTCAAAGTTTCTTATTTCTTGAGTCAGAAAAGGTTAGTTTCTGTTTCACCCAGCTTAATTACCTCGGTTGCTATAATTGTGATACTATATTCTCAAATGGAAAACTGTAAGTTTTTTAGTAGCAAGATTTCAGCTCAGGATTTGCACAGATATCTTTTGACATTAGCCAACAAGCCCATAGCAAACAACAAATGTACAAACATAACTAAGAAGCTTGTATACATTGCAGCTATCTTTTCTGCTATTGCATTTCTAAGAGTCGAGTACCTTTTTAAATTAAGGTTTCCACTCCACCTTTACTTGCCACAGATTACACACAGTGAGGAGGATTTTTCATTATGTGAACTCAGATTGTAGTGCTTGGCAAAATGGGCACTTTTCTTCTAACATATATGTATGTTATTGGGAAACTACATGTAGCAAGGTTATTTAATTAAATGACAATTTATTAAAAAAGTGAAGCACCTTTAAAAATCAAACTTAAGTTAATTGTTCTATGTTTTTCTTCTGTTCAACTTAATCTTGATCCAGAAGGGCAGTTTCTGTTCTCAGGGGACTGTTTCAGAACATGCTAGGTGTAATAAATGTGTGAAACATTTGCTTGCTTACCTTTATTTGTTGGCTGCAATCATGACAGGGTCAGTATCTACTGACTCCAGCAGCTTCTGTTGCATCTTCTCTCCTTTCTGAAAATCAAATGTAAATACAATAATACCAGCTAAAAATAACAGACTAATTTAATTAACACAATACACAAATGCAGGTGGGTAGGATGAAGGCCAGGCAAGAATACTTGAACTCCTGCAAGATGACAGGATTATTCTGCTTTTTATTGGACATCTGTCAGTATTTGTTATCTTTGAACATCAGTGGCATTCTGAACACACAGGCATTTCTTGTTTTTAAAACAGTTCCTTCTGCAGTGGCCTCTTTGATTGCTGAGATTGATCTGATACTTGGAGCTTCTCTTTGCTGCTCCTGGTGTTTTAGTGGTTGGTGGTTCTTACATCTGGTAGAGCAGGAGCTCTGCCAGTAGTGTTCTAGATCAGAGGTTCTCAGCCTTTTCTTTCTGAGGCCCCGCCAACATGCAATAAAAACTCCACAGCCCACCTGTGCCACAATAACTGATTTTCTGCATATAAAAGCCAGGACCAGCATTAGGGGGTAGCAAGCAGGGCAATTGCCTGGGGCCCCACGCCACAGGGGCCTCCATGAAGCTACATTGGTCAGGCTTCAGCTTCAGCCCTGGGTGGCAGGGCTCAGGAACTGGGCTTCAGCCCCATGTGGTGGGGCTCAGCTCTCTGCCCTGGGCCCCAGTGAGTCTAATGCTGGGCCTGCTTGGAGACCCCCCTGAAACCTGCTCGAGGCCCCCTACGGGACCCCAGGTTGAGAACCACTGCCATACTTGTTTTTGTTTGGGTGTTCTCTGTTTTTCTCATGAGACTTTTAGGGTCATGTGACCTTGGTGAATATGATAGAAATGGTATATTGCCTGCTTTCTGTTTTGGAATTTAACATTCTTCCCCATTTGCAATGGGGGTAAATTGTACGACATTTTTGTCATAGTATGCTTATAAAATATTTCAGCACTGGTGCTTCTGTGACCGTTCTTAATTTCCAATTTTTTTCTCTTGCTGATTATCCCAGTGCCACTGTTTATTGTCCTCAAACAGAATTCTGAGTGGAGTACTTAATTGTGACAAACTAGGTATGTTAATGTGCCCATGAAACACTGAAAGGCTCCTGCATTTTGAAGTCTTTACAGTTGTCCAATTTTCTCTACCTTTCTGGGTCTGGTTGAAATCCTTTGTCACTGAGTATATGTGTTTCCTGCATAACTAATCTCATTCAAACCAATTTGGCATGTGTTCCTTTTGATTTTGTTAAGATTTTTCCTATGGCTTGCTCCTGATCATTCTGTAGTCTTGTACTGTGTTCTTATTTTCTCCCCAAATCACATCATCAGTATGTTTACCCTGTCCAGATCTTTATAAATCTGGGACATGTAGCTTTGGTGTACCACAGGTGCATTCAATCCCAAATGAAAGTTTCTTAAACGCATACCTTCCAAAAAAAAAGGTTGAAGATGCAGAGTTTTGCACATTTTCTATCTAATTGGACTTGTCATAACCCTTGTCATGAATTCTGAACTTTTAGACATGATCTTTCTTCAATTGTTCCCATGAAATAGCACCGTTTGGCCTTATTCAGAGGTTTTGAATCATTATAGGAACATAATTGTCATACTGGACCAGACCCAACGTCCATCTAGACCATTATCCTGTCTCTGAGAGTGGTCAGTACCAGATGCGTCAGAGGAAGGGATAAGAATTTGCAATAGACAGATATGGGATAATTTCTCTTTCCTCACCTCCTGAAAAGCACTCATCCGGGACTCTAATAGTTACTGTATATTTGTAATTGCTGTAGTATCTAGGAGCCCTAGTCATGAACCATGACCCCATTATGCTAGGCACCATACAAATACAGAAAATGACAGTCCCTGCCCCAAAGAGCTTACAGTCTAGAGACTGGCTTAAGCCCTGAAGTACAGGGTTTAAGATATCTCGTAGAATTTCTTGTCATTTAATTATAACACCAGTAATTCTTGATATCCACATAACTATCAAGTCCTTTCTTGAGTCTTTAATTCTTGGCCTAAACAACTTCCTGTGGCAATGATTAGTCAATGTTGTGTGAAAAAGTATTTCCTTTAATTGGTTTTTAATTTCCCACTTTTTAATTTAATTGAATGTCTCCTTGTTCCTGAGCTATGAGACAGGGAGAAAAAAAAAAGCGCTCCAGATCTACCTTCTCCATGCCATTCATTATTTTATATATTTGTGTCGTGCCCTCTTACTAATTTCCTTTCTTAGGCAAACAATCCCAATCTTTTCAATCTCTTCATGAAGCTTTCTCATGCCTTTGATAATTCTTGTGCTCTTCCTTGACATCCCTTTAGTTCTGCAATATCCTTTTTGAACTGGGGTGACCAGTTCTGCACATGGTATTAAAGAAGAGTCTGCACCATTGATTTTACATAAAGGCATTATAATATTCTTTGTATTATTCACAATTGCGATTCTTATGTATACTAGCATCTTGTTTGCTCAATGCGCATCTGTTGAAAACTTTTTTTTTTAATTGAGCTACCTACAGTGATGCCCAGGTCTCTGTCTAGAGTTGATACAGTCAATCTAGAACTCTATATGGTGTATGAATAGTTCCCTCCAATATGCATTACTTTGTATTTATTGACATTGAATTTCATTTGCCATCATGGTGCCCATTCACCTAACTTGTTTAGGTCTCTCTGAAGTTCTTCACAGTCAGGGCCGGCTCTAGGATTTTTGCTGCCCCAAGCAAAAAAAAATGTTGTCCGCCCCCCATTTTTTTTCGTGCTCCCCTACCCCTGCCCCAACTCCACCCCTTCTGAACCCCTTCCCCAAATCCCCAGCCCTGCCTCCTCCCCCGGGCGTGCTGCATTCTCCCCCCCACCTTGCTTCCTGGGAGCCCCCGCGACCTCCCGCCCTAGCTCACCTCTGCTCTGCCTGCTCCCCCGGGTGTGCCGCTGCTCCACTTCTCCCCCCTCCCTCTCAGGCGAGGGAGGGGGGAGAAGCGGAGCAGCGGCGCATTCAGGGGAGCAGGCGGAGCGGAGGTGAGCTGGGGGGGGGCACAGGAAGTAACGGGTGGTAGAGGAACCACTCCCCTCTTGAGCTCGCCTCCGCTCCACCACCGCCGCCCTGCTTCTCCTCCCTCCCAAACTTGCTGCGCAAAACAGCTGTTTCGCACGCAGCAAGTGTGGGAGGAGGGGGGAGAAGCGGAGTGGCGGCGGTGCGCTCAGGGGAGTAGGCGGAGGCGAGCTGGGGTGGCGGGGGCACTTTTTCCCCATGCCCCGGAGTCAGCACCTGTGATGGCCGGCGCCAGAATGCTGCCCCTAGAAATGTGGCGCCCCAAGCACCTGCTTGTTTTGGTGGTGCCTGGAGCCGGCCCTGTTCACAGTCCTCTTTGGTCCTGACTAACCTGAATAACTTTGTCATCTGCAAATTTTGCTACCTCATTACTCACTCTACTTCCAGATCACTTAATTTGGCTTTTTATTACGGGGTCCATGTTGTCTGAATCTGCTCAATAACATTTAATTTTACTATCTGGTTATGTTCAGGTTTTTATCTTCTATTACTTGGTGCTGCAGGGACTTTATGTGGTGCATGTATTATAGGCAGCACATTGGGACCTCTATCAGTGTAATGTTTTATATCCTTAATGCATCCCAGTACATTAAACACTTCATCACATAATCTGAGAACATGTTTTGCATCCTGCTGCGTACATAAGCTATACACACATTTGCTCGTCTGCATTTGTAGAATGCTGTCCAACTCAAGCACATATGGAACTTCCTGTTGAACTATTTTAAACTCCCAGAGTGATAGCCATCCTTAAACAGACATACTGGTGTGGTGTTATCACTTGGGATCATTTTTGTACCTGCCATATGAAAAAAGTTAGGCTTTTTAAAAATTCTAATATTGGCATTAGATAATCTTTTTATATATGATTGCTATGTATATGTTGCACTTAACTCCATTCTTTTTAAATTCACTTGCCATTCATTTTATTTCTGATTTCACAAACCAATCTTTGGGGAACCTTACTTTATAAAAATATTAAGTTACTCAATAAACAACTCCTGTTGCTGTGTTATCAGAAATTTGCACTCCAACTGTATGTTCATTAAATGTATTTTGCTTTTGTATTTGCCTTTGTGCTGAGAGCAACACACGTTTGTGAACTGATTGTTTTTGTTGCATATATTACTCAGCACCCCTGTTTGGACACTTTTGTGTCATGATTTCCTCTGTTTATTGCAAACAAATCTGGTTCCTGCTGCTTGTTTACTCTTTTATGCTGTCTTTAACGCCTTGGTATGTATTTTTAATCAAAATAAGTGAAATAATTGGAGTGCATCTAATACCCTGTCATGAGGGAAGTACAGGTTTCATTAGTCCTACCAATATGCACTGTCCTTTGCAAAATCCAGTCCATTTTCATCAAAACCTTTCTTTGGTCTGGTTACTGGTTTTACCAAAAAATAATTGGTAAAACCAGTCTCCAACTAGTCCGTGTGTTGACAAGTCAAATTCCCATGACTTAGCTTTACTATATAGGCCTGTAATGGTCAACTGACTCACCTGGGAGTTGGTTTTGAAAATATGTCTTTCCCAGTGATATTCTTGCATCGATCAGAGTATTCTTCAAATATTTGAATGACTTTATCAAGCTGTCTTGTAGTTCCTTCATGCTCCCACAGAAAAGTATTATAGATCTCAGATGCCTCAAGGCCTTCCACTTACAGCAGTTGTAGAGGGGTTCACCCTATCTAGTTTCTCTTTAACACCATTAGCTTCCAAGAAAACTGGGGCATGTCTATGCTAAGAAGTTATACTGTTTTAACTAATATACTGGTATAGTCTAAAGTGATATAAAACTCCCCTGTGAAGGCAGTTTTATTGGTATAAAGATGCTTTAAAGTTATTGCTTTTCCCATGTGGGAAGGGGAATAATTTCACTGGTATAAGGCACCTTTATACTAATATAACTACATCTACACTAGGGCTTGTTGATCTATGACACTATTGTTTAAAACTGATATAATTATACTGGTATAACCTACAACCGCTATTTCTACTTTCTTCAATTCGGTCAGGGTCCCTTACAGATTGAGTGATGTATGCTTCATTTACTCCATTTTTTGACAAGGTTTAATTTACATCTGACCCATGTAATAAGGCTGTGCTGATAAGAGACTGAAACTTTATTACCTGACATGGGTCAGAGTTATGAGAGGTTAAAACCCCTGTCACATGGCCGGGTCAGCACCCATTTACTCCAGTGGTTACTGTTACAATGGGGGAAGATCCTATCAAGGGTTTAATACAGAAAGACTAACCACTCTTAATTCTCATAGTGCATCCTGCCATGTTACTCAAGTCTACTGATTTGAGGATATGTAGAAATTATTCTAAAGAGTGCCTAAACATTTTAAAATAGTTGTTTAATAAGTCTCAATATATGATGTTTCCTTGAAGCGCTTTCACAATACAGTATGATTAAGGCTGGTTAATTCTTACAGAAAAAATGCAAAAGTCATAATTTCAGTTTAAAGAAAGTTATGGCATAATATTTTAGTAACTGCTTATCCATAGGTGTCAATAATAATTATTAAATTTATCTAATTAGCAAAACACCAAATTATTGTAAATGGCCAAATATGGTTACAAAATAATGGAAAAGTTTTGCTCAATAGCAAGCTGATTGGTGTGAACAAGACTAGCATATGAACAAAAACACTGAACTTCACTTTTGTCAATGGTTGTGATAAGCATCCAACCTTAACCACGATGATAAATACTAAATACAGGCAGTGCTGCAATCAGTGTGTGTTTTGCTTCTGTGATATTAAGACTTGTTTTATGGGGCAAAATTAACATTTTTGCGGTGTAGAAGTGGAAGAAATACCAGATTAAAAATGCCTTTGAACAATCTATCCCCATATTTAATGAATTGTTAAAATAGCAACAATAAAACAGAACATTGAAAAATTTATCCTATTGCCACTTTATTTGGCAAACATTATTTTAAATCCCATACTAGGTTGAACTACAAAAGTAATGAACAGTGGGGTTACAATTTCCAATTAAAACATAATAATCCTATGCATTGTTTTAAAAAACCCTATTGTTGGGTACCTTTGAGTGCCTATGTGGATCTGTAGGTCTTTTTAAACACAGTTATTACTCTCTATGGGTGGGGGATGTTGCATATTTAAAAATCATACTTCCGTCTGATTGTGTTAACCTTCTGTTTCTTGTAACAATTTAGAAATGAGAAGACCATTCCCCCCCCCCCCTATTTTTTAGCTAACTTTGCTTTTGCGTTTGATTACATTTTGGTTGGCATTAGTTTCACTGTCTTATTTGCATAATAATTTCTCCCTTTTTGTGTGGGTCTTTCACACTGCAACAATGGAGAGGAAATATTTTCAAAAACAGGGAAATGGGATTGTAAAACTACAAAAATTGGCATAGGAACTTGGGGCTGGTATAGCACCTGAAACAACTTAACTTATTTAAAAAAAAAAATTAACTAGATTTCAAGTTGACAGTGTCCTTTTGAGCTGCCCTTGGCTCTGCTGCATCACATGGTTTCTTTCATTAGAAACTGTTGTAATCTCTAAAAACACATACTACCTATTGCCTCTGAAACAGTCTCTTGGGCAACTGCAGGCAGTGTTTCATGGACATAATTGGCTGGTGTATGCTCAGGTGGTGATTGTTCTGCCTGCTCCACCCCCAGGGCCCTTCTCACTGTTTACAAACACACACTGCCTAGGTCACTGCCCAGACATTGCTGATGATGTCATCTAGAAAGCACATGTCTCTCTGCAGTTTCAAAGCTTGCATATTTCTCCCAGCAGGGTGGCGTAAAATGCAGTTTGAAGGGGCAGGGGTTTAGCTTGTACCCTACTGATGAAGCAGACATCTCCATACATTTTATTCGCTGTTCCCATGCTACATGGTTTTGGTTAATCAGAGATTATTGCTCTGCACGTTGCAACCTCCATAAGCAGCTTGGGACCTAGAGCATGCTGGGTAACATGGTTTGTAAACCAACTGCAGACATTTGTGTTGGATAAAATAACTGGCATGGATTTCTCAGTTTGCTGGACTGGAGCTAACCTAGGGTTATAAACTACCGCAGAGAAAATCTGACTTGTCCTTATTCTCAGCAGTACCATATAATACTTAGCTTTAAATGTTTAGTGATGATAATTAGCATTTACATATCAAAGACAGCTGATTTGTTTTGATCTGGTATTTTAATAACTAATGACGTATATTTTTGGAATTTATTTTAGATTTTTTCCACCTATGTTGTCGTTTCAGCACCAAGTAGATTAGTACAGAAGCATGATGCAGATTAGAGGGTCTGGTTTAAAAACCCTTCCCTGCCAAAAAGAACCAAAAACAAATCAAAACTGAGTGTACAAGCAAACTAGAGGAGGGAGGCGTGTTTATTTGTGGCTTTTAAATTACTTTTAAAATGGCCTAAAAATTATCACACCTTTTGATGAAGATTTTTGTACTGTTTTTAAAGATAGTTAAAATCTATATTGTGAAGGCTAAAATTCCTGCCTTCAGAGAGAAAGTGCTGTTTTTCAAAAGTTGTATACAATTAATTTATTGAAAATAAAAATAACTATTCTGGGATGACATTTTTTTATTTTGCTGGATTTCAAGTCATTGCAACAACTTATAGATATTTAAGTGTACACATGGCAATTTTTTCTATTAAAGGAGAGATTTCCACACCAGACCTCACCCCGTTGGATTTTTTTATAGATTTGTTTAGAATTACACCCATAATTTTAACTTTAAAAATCTTGCCTTTCACCAAAATAATCTGCCATTTGCAAAGCAAACCATTAGACTATGGCCTCAGTCCTGCAAAGACTTAAACAATTAAGCATGAGAGTAGTTCCATTAGTCAATGGGATCACTTGCATGGTTAAAATTAAACGTATCCATAAATCTCAGCAGGACTGGGGCCTGTTTTGGGGAGCTATTACTACTCCTTACAATGGCCTTGCAAGATGATAAACAGAGAAAATGTGTGTGCTCCTCAGGGAAAAACTCACATAATTTAAGGAAAGAGAGCTCTTGACAATTTAAGGATCATCAAGTTTCTCTTCATCTTACCCGCATTCTACATGAGGCCAGTGTGAATGTTTTTATATTTGTAAAATGAGAACTATGTGAAATAGTATAATTTAAGGATAGAGTGGAACTTCTGAATTTGAAATATTTTGTTGTATTGAATTGGATCCATAATGTTACTTATGTGGGTTTATATGTCAACATTTTTTGTGAATAAAAACAATCTCAGTGGAATTATATGAGAGACTTCTGTAACACAGGGATTATTGATAGATCATTATGGTTTGGGTCTCTAAGGTGCCACAAGTCCTCCTGTTCTTCTTTTTGCGGATACAGACTAACACGGCTGCTACTCTGAAACTGTTAACTTCAGTTGCCAATGTGTACTTTTAGGGACTCTTAATGCACAGATCAATTGGGCTGCTCTATAATCCATTTTGTCATGTTAGTGGAAATATGTATTTCTAGAAAATGATACTTTATCCATAAATAGGGCATGTGCATACAGTAAGAATGCATGAGAGAAATCCTCTAACTTTTCTTTAAATTATTTTTCCCTGTCTTAGTAATACAGGCTTGGAGTATTATAGATAATACCAACTGTCTATGAAGATATATTGTAAATCATACCCATTGTGTGTTGAGTATAAAACAAGATCCTGAAAAAAAAATCAGAATTATTTTAATTTAAAAATGGATAGTGTGTGTGTTTTTTTGGATGAGACCTTATATACCAAGTATCAGTTGGTTCATTTTAAGGTTGAGTGATAAACACTGAAAATAGGGCTCTTCAACAGAATTGCTGACAGACCCTTAATTACAGTGATGCTAACAGGTGCTGCTATAATATGTCAGAGTGGATTAGACTACATTCAGCTGTTTAGCAAATCAGGCCCAAGCCAGTGAGGTGCTATGCACCCACAACTCCAGTTGCCTTCAGTGGGAGTCACACATGCTCAGTCCCCTCAAAAGATTAGATTCTACATATCTACAGCCCAGATCCTGGTCTAAATAGTCAGGATGGGCATGGGGCAGATGAATCTCTCTTTCCCCCCCCCCCCCCAAGGCTGTGAAGCTGCTATGGAATAATTTGTGGTCCCTTATGTAGCCCCCCACCTCCAAACAAGAGGATATATGCAGTGATGAATCTTTTGGCCCCATCTGTACGGAGGCTAAGCACAGAACTGCTGAGCTCTGTGCAGAGGGTATGGCTCCACTGTGTCCAGCCTCTCTGTCCCATTTGTGGAACAGAATGCAGAACCACAAATGGGAGTCCCGTTGTCATGGGTCCCTCTTTCCCTACAGAGAAGGGGGATGAATTTTTTCCTCAATGAGGAAAGTACTGGCAGAAAAATTCCTCCTGTCGCCTCATTAAAATAGCTGTTACCAATACATCATTACATGACTTACTCCTGAATGTTGTGTATAATCTTTTGCAGAGTAGCATACTGGTTACAGGACATTTCAAAAGATAATTTATTATTGCATTTAGTAATCTATAGTCTAATTTAGTTGTTGCTATTTAAATAATTTTTCTGTACAGTCTTTATGCAAAGGGAAAAAAATGAATTCAGTTTGTATATTTCATGTTTTCCCACCATGTGAATACTAACTGCTTTTTAATGTTTTTTCTCAACAGTTTTAATTTGTGAATGCTATCCGCTATTAAACTAGCATAAATAGATGATAAGTGCAGGTATAAGAGCAATGCAAAGTGAACTGGCTGCAGCTGGCCAGTTGGGAATTTACCTGGCTCCTATTCCAACCTTCCTCTTCCCTCCATCCCTGAGTGTAGGTAGTGTGGTGAGGAGGAGGTGGAGCTCCTTTATGGCAACTCTCAGCTGGTATTACCTTAAGGACCATAGCCAGCTATTGTAAACTAGAGCATCCCCTAGGCTGCTCTAATTTACATCCGAGCCAGTGGTGGGACAGGTTGAGAATCAGGAGTCATAACTGCCTCCTTGAAGCCCCTGCTCTGTCTGTACTTAGCATATCTTCACGTAGGAGAAAATCTGTCCCTAAATCCCAAAATATGTGCAAGATTAATCAAAAGAGCTTAGCCATTACCCACTGCAATATATTACTGTATGTCTGACTTTTTTTTTTATTTGGAACTGGTAATGCACATATCTCTCTGAAGATCACAGAGTAACAAATATGTGAGTGTCTAATGAACTCATTCACTGCTGGTGTAAGCAGGCAACTCCATTAGCTTGAAAAGTGTAGCACCTACTTACACCAGCAGTGAATTTGATCCTAAGATCACAGAACATTGGCTTGATATTACTTTGCACATAGTATGCAATGTGGTTTTTTTTAAGCATGTTAGTTAATATATATTCTTAGTATCCACTTTTACAGTTAAATACCTGTTAATTTAAACTTAAAAAAAACTTTAGTTCAAGTCTTCATATTTTGGACTAGATATCTGTTATGCCTTTTAATAAGTGAATTGTGTTTTGGTTAGGACATGAAAAAATACATTTCCAAATGTATTTTAAGTTCTGTAGAGAAGCATACCTATGTCTCTAAACACCTTGACATTTGGTTTGGAAATAAAATGACTTGTTAGCCACTATTTCATCAATATCTACTGGAGTCATCTAACAGTCATCTCTTGAGGACTTTTTCTGTTGAAGTATTTATGGGGATTATATCTACGTATAAATATAAATAGGCTTCATCATCAGTGTGCAACATCACGCTGCTAATTATAGAAACTAAGAAATGTATAGCTGTGCTATACACAAAAGTCCCAATTCAGACTTTAAGTACACAGGTGTTGTTCTTTTGAAGGCAAAGTATTGAGTGCAATTAGCGAGGGCCTTTCTTAATATTTTCATATTGTTATACTTCAGGTCTAATGCATTAAAACCATGAACAATCCTTAGCGAATGTCATGGTTCATCTGATATCTGCATTGTAAATATAGATGGGAAAGAGATGGTGGTAACATATGTAGGAGAAACTTGCATCCTTCTGACATACCTAAAGATACAGCAGAGCCCTCCGTAAATTTTTAAAAAAATTTACGAACTCCTTTATGAGACAGACTACAGGCAAAACCATGGCCTGAGTGTGAGGATGCATGTGGGAAAGTTAGTCTCTTTCACACCCTACTTAGCTTCCTCTGGAATCAACAGAGCAAAATCTCTAGTGTGTTGAGGGAGGAGGCTGCAGAATGTCTCTGACAGTCATATTGTTAGGCCTCTTCTGATCCATCCTGCCCTTCAACTGTTGGGAGATATGGGAGGTGCAGCTGGTATCACCTCACATCATATGGTAAAGACAGGCTTTCTGCTCATGGTGGTGTATGTATTGTACAATACAAGATAGATTGTCTTCAGAAATTGAAAAGCCTGATTTAATTTAAGTAGTTTTTGGTAGCAGCCTGACTGGAGGGTGGGAGCAGTCTTGTGCTTGAATCATTACCTTGGCGCACAGGAGTCTTAACTCATCCAGTCTTTGCAAGGTCAAGCAAGGCACTGGCCTCTGTGCTTTAGTGCCTGTCTGTAAAATTGGAATAATTGGGTCTTGTTTACATCTAAAATTTATACAGATTTAACTACATTAGTTTAGAAACTTACTAAAAGTAGTGCAAGTGACTTATGTGGACACTCTTAAATTGGTTTCAGTATCCACCAGCGGGTTGTACCCATGAACTAAATCAGTACCTAAACTAATTTAGCTAACATTGTATACCTTTTGCAGGGAGAGAGAACCTTATTTTTTTTCCTTGGGACAAAAACTCATTTGTGCTGATAGAGCACTTGGCCATCTTTACAGCCTAGGAGCTGTAGGCAACACATTATTTCTCAAATAGAACCTACAGTAAACATAGCTTAAGTATTTCTATTCTTGTTGTTTTATTTCCTTTTACTAGTGCTTGATGGTGAAAAGGAACATCCTGTTTCTGAAAGCAGCCAGGGAAGGGGGTAACAAGGGCTCAAAAACTGATGATAGTATTTCTTCTGGATGGGCTGCTGTTGTGTACTAAAGGACAGGGAATGGCTGCTTAATGATGGTGTAGCCTTAGTCAACCCCCTGGGGTTGTGTGGGACTGGGCAACTCCTCCCGCTTCCCCAGCATCAGACTGGGGTTCAACCCAGGCTGTTGGCTGGGAGAAATACATCATCATCCCTTTGGAAGTGTCCTGGTGTGTGTAAAGCATGGCGTCCCTGCAGGTGACAGCAGTCCCCTTTAAAGCACAGGCTAGCGTATCCCCACGCCTCATGGGCATCCAGTGAGAGTTGTCACTCTGGGGCTGAAGCACTTGTCCCGTTGCCTTAAAGAGAAAGGTTTGGGGGGAGGAGAGCAGCGGGCATAGTGCCCTCTTCTTGCTGGGGCGAGGGGCTGTTAGCTGAACTGTTTCGTCTCGCCCTTGGGCGGCTCGGGACTGGCCTACTTGTGTCTCCCTTGTCCTTGCAGCAGCCTGGGCTAAGGCTGGCCCTTGCCTTCCCTAGAGAGCACTTCGCCTTTGCTTTCAGTGTGGCTGGAGCTGGCAGTGGAGGCGCCTCGCTGAGCCGCTCCCGCTCCTCCCATGCGCTCCGCTCCGCATTTTCCCGGCCTCCGGGTGTGTGCCTTGTTCTTGGGGCTAACACGCTAACTTGTTGAGCTACGCTGGCCCCAGCGCCTCTCGCCATTGGTTGTCGCGGCATAGCCGCATGGGCGTGCGGGCCATGCATTGGCCCTGCCTGGCTGTCCATCAGCGGGCGGCGGACTGCGTCAGGTTGGGTTGAGCGGCGTCCCCTTCCCTGCTCAGTGTCTGGCGGCGGCTGCGGCGCCGGTGCGGGCGGAGGGGCGCAGGGAGGGCGGCCCGTTCGCTCGCTCGCTAAGATGGCGGCGGCGGCGGCGGCCGTGGCCCGGCTGGAGGGCCGCGAGTTCGAGTACCTGATGAAGAAGCGCTCGGTGACCATCGGCCGCAACTCGTCGCAGGGCTCGGTGGACGTGAGCATGGGCCACTCCAGCTTCATCTCCCGGCGCCACCTGGAGATCTTCACCGCTGCCCCCCCGCCGCCACCGGCCGGGGCGGACGGGCCGCCGCTGCCTCAGGGGGACGCCACCGCCACCGGTGGCGGGGCGGGAGGAGGCGGCGGAGGGGACTTCTACCTGCGCTGTCTCGGCAAGAACGGGGTCTTCGTGGACGGCGTGTTCCAGAGGCGGGGGGCGCCCCCGCTGCAGCTGCCCCGAGTGTGAGTACGGGGGAGCGGGACGGCTGCAGCCCGACATCCTCTGGCCTGGCCGCCCCGGGGAGCGAGCCGTCCCCCAGCCTCCCCGGGGACCCCCTGCTGGAGGGCGGGTGGTGCTGCCTCCGCACGCCGGCTGCCCCGTTTCCATTTTGCTGGCACATGGTGCATGACAGGCAGGGAGTCCTCTCGGTGCCGGGGACACGCATCATGAATCCCATCCGTACGTCCCCCAGAGCACCCAGCCAGTGCTCGCTGCAGCCATCCCTGTAAACTGGCTTCGCGGTGGGTCTTTGCTTCCTTGTCCAGCATGCGGGGTGCCCCAGAGCTGTATCCATTCCACCAACATTCATCTTCCTTTGGGTTGGCCTGTAAGATACAGGTGGCAAACATAAAATCACAGGAGCATTGGGGCTGTGTTTTGGCGAGGGATAATCCTTCTCCCTCTGCCTTCTCTGGCACATAACAGTGTGCAGTAATAGTACCTTGTGGGTATAAATCAGCCTGCACCACTGCTTGGAGCTATTACTGTTGGTAAACAGAATCGAATACACTCTTGCGTATTGTTTGTGTGTTGCAAAGGAGAACTCAGTTACGTGTTTATCCACGTATCTGGGATTTCAGATCAGCGCTAAGCAAATTTTGTGGTACCATTTGTCCTGTTTTAATAAGTTTTTGTAGTATTTTCTGCATCTTCTGTGTAGTTTAAGACTAGTTTTATATTTATGGTTAGCTAAATTGAGTTATGTCTAAAATATTAATACACTTAGAAATTTAACATGTAGTTTTTTAGGTAATTTAACAATGAAGAGAAAGTTTGCAAACAACAATATATTCCTTCACTTTTAGCAAATATTAATCTTTTTCTGCAGAATATTTTTCTGGTGAAGTGTGTTAGGCCTGGTATTTTTAAGGGTGCATTGAACTACAAATATATATTCCATCCTTTGAGGAGTTGTGTGAAAAGTGAGGCATTGGTCACAGTCTGTGCATCCAAAATATTTCAAAAACATAGAGTATCTTCACTAAAATATATGAAAAGGTTGTTTTTCATTATTTCTGGAAGAGTAGTTGTGAAATGTTTTAGGGGTGTGTTTCATAGAAAGCATGCTGTCACTGACAGAATCTTGTTACCGCGGAGGTTTTTAACTTTATTTTGGAGACTGAGAGTGTGGCTTAGCTATTTAACATTTTTATGTCGTTTAAGCAGTTCACCTATAAAAATCATACTATCTTAAACCTGTGCTTTCTAGGAAATGCTATAATTCTGAAAGGGTTTGTTAGTGTGTAGTGCTGTATAATCCATAAATACAGTTGGATGACTTGTTTGACCTCTAACAACTGTAACTTCTATTTTTGCCTTTTTTTTTCCCCCCTATTGTAATAACCATGTCTGTCATATGGCTAATCTATTTTTCTTCCTTTTATAACTGTCTTTTAAATATTTTAAAGTATTTTTATCTAAGGATATTTGTTAAATACAGGAGCAAGAATGCACTATTTTTAAAAAAACTATGTATTTAATTTTAAACAGGTCTTTAAATTTGTATATGATGTACAGCAAACAGACTTAAAATTAATTTGAGCAACTTAATCTGGTAGCAAATTTCCACTAAATACCTAAGGTCATAAGAAGCAAAACACATTACATTTACTGTGTGCTTCTCCTGTTACCTTATCAGTGTGGGTCTTGAATTGTATTTTGCTTTAATCCTTTTAAGTCTGTAATTTTGCCACATAACATTTTCTGCCCCCATAAGAATTAACTTCTGTTCAGGGTAATTTTACACGCATCACAACATTTTGCTTAGTGAACAAAGGGAAATTTTTACATAAGGTTAAATTGTCTTGTGAGCATAGGTGGAGTTAAGTAAATTAATATTTGTTTGAAATTGATTGCATCAAATGATTGCACGATTATTTGGACTGCATACTTTTAACATTAACTTTTAAGCTTTGTAAGTTGGTTAAAGTAATATTTCCTGGTTACAGAATGTCCTTAAGTTGAGCCTTGTAAACAGGGTAGTACGCTTGCAGCCATTATCAGAAATTGTAGAACAACATTTTACACTAAGGACTGGTCTATGCTAGGGGGGGATTGATCTAAGATACGCAACTTCAGCTACGTTATTCGCGTAACTGAAGTCGAAGTGTCTTAGTTCGACTTACCTGGCCATCCTCACGGCAGCAAGTCGACCGCCGCGGCTCCGCCGTCGATGCCGATTACTTCTCCTGCTGAGGTGGAGTGCTGATGTAGATTTGGGGATCGATTTATCGCGTCTAGATGCGACGCGATAAATCGATCCCCGATAGATCGATTACTACCCGCCGATCCGGCGGGTAGTGTAGATGTGGCCTAAATAGATTATGATTTCTTTGAGAGATGTGAGGATAACTTTTAAAACTGTAAGAGCAGGCAAAATTGATAATGTCACCAGTAGGCTGTTGAATGAGATCTACTTTCTGCTAAATACTGTTGAATGGCTTATGATCTGTATCATTTCTGAAATATTTAAAAGCCCACTTTTGTGAAAGTTAAGCCTTAAAAAAATGTATAGCGTAGTCGTACCTTTCTAAGTTTAGCAGGTCTTTTGCAGCAGTGCTTAGGCAGATCTAAAGCAGACATCAGTTGCTTATACCAAGTAATTACTATGAAATGTTGATGACTAATGTTATTCACTGAAGCCATGTCCTTGAATTTCACTATGGATTTAAATTGACACATTGAACGTTATCTGCAAAGATTAAATAAAAATAAAATTACTTTGAGTCCAGGTGAGCTAAATATATTAATTAGCAAGTTATGTATTTGAAATTAAAATATATTTTAAAATTAAAAGTGAGTGATAAAGTTTCATATCTTTCCACCTATGGCCAAGGTGATTACTCAGACTTAAAAAAAAATACAGTAGTAAATTGCCAGCAGTATGCCTGGCTTGTGATAAAATTATAGTTTTAAAGATTGTCCAGTGGCAAATATGCTTAAGCAAATCTGAAACCTGCTTGTCCCCTCCTTCATTTCAATTTTTAAATATTTCTCAACCTAATTAAGAGGCTGGAGACTAATCCTAAATTTTAATTGTTATGAAGAGTATTTGTAGATGTATGATATTCATTTCATAAAGATAAAAAATACTGCTGTAAACTTTTACACCAAGGTGGTATTCCAGTAGTTAAGGCCTGGAAGTTTACCTGTATTTAAACTGTTACACTTGAATATGAATGTCTTCTGGAATTAAGCTTTCGGGTGCTATGGGATAATCTTCTGAATATACGTGTGGGGTTTTTTTGTTTGTTGTTTTTGCTGTTAATGGCCACTGTTTTTGTAGGATCTGAACATGTGTGTGTGCAACCAATTGCAGTACTTAACTCAGCAACCTTATTCCCAGAGCAGTTTAAGTGCTGGTGCAGTAATAAGGAAGTAAACAAAAATCCAGGCTAGTTTCAAATTCCAGTAGAAGACCAGGGAAATTGGTGTCCTAATGGTAAAGGGCACAATTAGTAATGATGAAAGAAAACCTTTCCCAATTTTTCAGCGGTAATGCAAACAATGACGCTTAAGACAAAAACTAAATACCACAAACGCATTTACTCTTGAAAAAATAATTGAAATGTCTAATTTTTGTCACTGTTCTTGTTAAGCATCTACAATTACAAGGTTCATGGCCTCTGACTTCAGTACAATTAATATTTGAACATGATATAATTAAAATTTTAATGTTATAGTCCTACCTGTTCCTGGAAGTGGGGAACTGAAATAAAATTTGTCAATCTCCTGCAGAATACAAACCTTAAGAATCTGGGAAAAGGGAAGCTTTGACAGTTTGATAAACAAAGTGGCATATTTGTTTCAATAATAAAGATTGGTACAAAGATGAACACCATGTAATGTTTAATTACTGTTGATTAGTTGACTGTCTTAGTCACTGTAACTTTGTTTTGATTACACTTCTCTGAAACTTTCAATCATAATGTAAATGTCTTTTCAGTCAGGAGGCACTATTAGTGGGAGCAATGTGGTTTTTGTTCCTAGGCCTAACAGATTTGCATATACACAGACTGCATGTCACTTTGCTAGATGAACAAAATGGGGGAAAAAATTAGTAGCAACTTTACACTCAACAATAAATAGCGCTTTGCTCAATCTGAGCATTCTGAAGCATGACATAAAGTGTTCAGAAACCAGTTAAACTACTTGAGTTTGCATAGCTTTAAGTAAAACCTGTTGTAATTACCTTTGAAAGACCCACAGTTTGACATTTTTTATTAAATACAGTTTCTGAATTGGCTCCAGTTGAAGTCTGTGTCAGAACTCCCACTGGGTTCATTGGAAACCAGATTGGGACAATAAATAGTAATGAAATTGGAGAATTGAATTTTAAAGTACAGTGTGTATTACATATATTTCTCTCACGTTGACCAGAAATAGACGGTAAACCTATAACAGTAAACCTCTTCCACCTGACAAGGGTAGATTTCACCATAGTGCAGTACAAATTTTTGTTTTATCTGATGAGGACTACTACGGCACATCTAGGACATTGAAAGTAAGTGTGATGTAATAGCTGCTTATAGCATGTCTTAAGGAAGTAAAATCAGTGGTTGTATTTGTAAGAGTTTACAAATCACAGTTTTGAAGGAGCCACCAGTTCAGTCCTTCATCAGCTGGTCAATAGGATCTCAAAGTACATTACAGAATTTCAGCAGTGCATTTGAAGAATGAAAAGTATCTTTTTTGCTGGGAGTAGAAGCAGTTGGTAACAATGCTATTAAGTTTTTATAATATTTTTTTCATATTGCTATCAGTAGTTAGGAATTATTTTTTGGAAAGGCAGTAATGCACACTTGAGTGCTTGAAGGTACCTGAAACTTTGGCCTTAAGTGTCCTAATACACCACCTCTGGTACTGGGGTATTTTGATTAAACCACAGACTTATATATCAAGGATTACTGATGGGTTTTGGCATCCTAAAAATGAATTAATAAAAAATACCATTTAATTTGCAAAATAGTAGTATGAATATAATGTAGCAAGACATATAATACTTCCAACTCACTGGAGAAGTACAGATATTCAGCACACCACGTAACTCAGGGTCTCCTCTTGCAACTGTGAAATAGAACCCCCCCCCACACACACACAAACTCGCACCACTCTGAAAATTACAAATGTTAAATATTTATATGCCAGAGTCTCACTTATTCTGTGGAGAGGATTAAGTTACACTTTTAGTTATGGTATGTTGTCCAGGTCTACAAAGTTAGAGCTCTATTAGTGCAATTAAATTACAGCATCTCTCCCAGTTATTAAAACTAAGAGGTTCTGTACAAAGAACAAGGCTCTGTACACTACCTGAACTTTTACTTAGTGAAGTTACTGTTGTGTTCAGCATCAGTTTTTTAGGGGGGAAAAATGAGGCACTCCAAAACCAACACTATTTCAGTGCCCTTTGTTTATTTGGACACTAGTGAATGCAATTGCTTGATTTATGTGCACAAGTCCACTTATTGTATAAATTAGGTTCATAATTGCACACATGCGATGTGAAAAGTGTCACCAGGATTGAGTTAACAATTGAGATGGATGGGAGGGTAACCTCGCTCTCCTGGAGCTGTTGCCCAGAGTCTGCAGATTCAGAAAGACAATTCTTCTAGTTTTCTTGGCATATGTTCAGTTCATGTTTTAAAGGCTTGATGAATATAAGAAGTGGATACTTTTATTTTTTTACAAAAAGCTCATGTTTTGAAAAATCTGAGTGTCACAGCAACTAGATAAATACCTCAAGCAAGCTGTATTTGACACATGGACAGGGTTTTTGATACCACTGCCCTAGATAAAATTTTTTGAAAGGGACACAAAGTTGAAATATTGTTGAGGTGCATCTGGGGGCTTGATGGGGTGGCTGAGAATTTCATACAGATGACCACTAAAGTAACTTATTTGTTTAATAATTTTAAGCATAATATTAAGAAAAGTGTGGGTTTTGGCTGCAGCCTATGAATCAGACTTCAGAATTTTTTAGTTTATGGTCTAGAATGGGTAACGTGCTGTCTATTGACAAAAATGACTAATGTTAATTGGGAATATATTTAATTGGAGTTTGTGGCTACTTTAAACTTGTGGGTAGCAGAAGTAGAATCTCAAACATCAAGCACAGTGAAGCCACACAGCATTGATCATTAACAGATTAAGGTGCAAAAGAATGTGTTGTGAATAAAGATAAAACACGTGCTCTTTGAAATGAGACTACAAAAATGAATGTGATATTTATATAAAGTATTTTATGTAGCAGTTGTCTTTTGTCAATATGCAAAAGACAAAATTTCACAATTCTACACTGAGATTATCAATTTGAGTATCAATGTTTAAAGTTTTACAGTAATATAAATATTCAGATACTAATCTGTTGGTATGGAGTGCAGTATGCAGTCAGACTAATATGATGCTATATTTTCTGTATATGTAAACCTGTTTATGGTGCCGTATATCTGCCCTCAGTATCTCTCTGTAAAATGATTTCACATAGGAGAGTTTTACTGCCTTTTTTTAGTAAGCTTACTAATGACCATACACCTGAGTTAACTATAAGAGGAAATATATTCTCTGTATTGTTACATGAATTAGTAGAAACCAGGAAATACATTCAAGAATTGGTAGTTTTTCTGTCACACTATTACAATTGTAATCATGTGAAAGAAGAGATTTTTTTTTTTGCTTTAGAAGCAGTAAATGTTACAAGACAAATTGAAAACATCTTATATCCGTTTTATAAAGCCTGAAAAATACCTATTGCCTTTCAGAATTGACCAACATACTGTAGAAATACAAGAACGCTTTTGAAATCCCTACTTCACAATTGCATACATGGTGTAATACATGTATATAGTAAACATGATGATTTCCTACAATTTGTCTCTTGAAATTAAACCATAATGTGGTGGGGTTGTTTTGTTTTTGGAGGGAGGGGAGCAGAGTAACAAACTGTTTTGCATTCTATTTCTTTTGCTACTAAGATTAATATGGGGAATTTAAGATGAAAATAGGGAAAATAAGCACCGTGGTATCTTCCACTCTCCCTTCCAAAATGGAGTAATATTGTATTGTTGGGCTGTTATGCTTCATCAGGAGAATAGTTTTGGCCAATTATCAACATTTGTACATAATATATCACAACCCAAAGATGTCAAAGTAATTAGGACATGCCATGTAAGTTTTAAGCCTGAATCAAGGTTGAATTTTAGAAAATTGTCCTCTCCTGTGAAGTAATATCACATTGTAGGGATCTGTCTTTTACTTCTGGGAAGTGGTAATTGTGTAGTGCACAATACAAATATTTTTTCTTCATATCAATACCAGTACTAAACCAGTCAAAGTATGAAATCCAGTTGTCTTGTGCCTCTGCTACATTTATTGAAAAATACAAGAATGTCTTCAAGAAATCCTAATCCTAACTTTCTTGTCTAAAAGTGTATAAATATTAGAAAATCAAAGGGCTTATATTTTGAAAAAAGCTTCAACCTTTAGGTCATGCAGTAATCTGAGGTCATCTCTTCTACTACATCTAATAAGTTTATAGCGGACTAAGTAATAACTAGCTGACATCTCCCATGAAAGTTCAGACTGAGTTTTTGAGACGGTGATGGCTTTATCAACTGCCTCGCTTATTTTGACTATACAGAGTTGAAATGACCGTTGTTTCCTGTGATCTGCCTTTGAGGAGTTTTTTAACCTAGTTATAGCTGGGGGGGGGGGGGGGGAGTAAATTTGTTAATTCTGCAACTATTCCTTGTTGGATGGTATTGGAAATGAATGTCATATTCCTTAGTTGAAATTTCATTACTGTTTTGGAATGATTGGGGTTTTATGGCTTTGATGGGTGGGTGTGACACAGGCCCATTGGTGGTTCACTATTCTGTCAGCAACTCTTGAAAGGCCTGACATACTCACTATACCTAACACACTGTTGTCACAATCTGTGTCTAACAGGTGTCGTATAAGGTATCATGTACAAACTGTAATATGCTGGTCTCGGAAATCATTGCATGATATATGTATGGGTTGCGTACAAAAAGTCATAAATGTGTGCTGAAATTAAATCCTTCAAATGTGTTTGGCAAGCAGTGCATAAGACGAGTCTGCCCTAGACAAAGGAATGTGTATTTGTTTCTCAGCGTGGGTATCAGGCAGAGACAGTGAAGGTATATTTACATATAAGGTAAACAAAGATATCAAGCTAAGAA
This sequence comes from Trachemys scripta elegans, assembly GCF_013100865.1. Classification (NCBI taxonomy): domain Eukaryota; kingdom Metazoa; phylum Chordata; order Testudines; family Emydidae; genus Trachemys; species Trachemys scripta. The sequence goes on along the minus strand of NC_048311.1, from coordinate 16,099,880 downwards.
GTGGGGGCGAAGGTAGTATAGTATCTACACCACAGCAAGAGAGAGAAATTTATGTATTTCAAAGGTTTACTGGACTAGAAGAAGAACGGGAAAGAACCCTATAGTTACCCTTTACCTGAGTTGTCAAATAAACCAAACACTTTGAGCTCTGTGTGTTGGGGTTATGGCTAAAGAGCAGGCCGGCCATGCTGAAAGGATTGTCACGAAAAAAACTTATTTGAACAAAAGATTCGAGTTTAAGTTTTGATTTAGTCTCAGGCTATGGCTACAGTAGATAGCTTCAACTGCACCGCTGTAAGCTCTCTAATTTAACCGCCCTAAGCTGACAGAAGAGAGCTTGCCCGTTGACTTAATTAATCCATCCCCAATGAGCGGTGGTAGCTAAGTTGGCGGGAGAACCTCTCCCACTGACAGAGCTGTCCACATGGCCGCTTTAATAGTTGTAACTTACGTAGCTCAGGGGATGGCTTATTCACACCCCTGAGTGACTTACATTAGACTGACATAAGGGATAGTGTAGACATAAACTCAGAGGTGTATTTTTACTTTTGTTTGTAATAATTTCTATCCTTATTTTTTTTAGTTGATGTCACTTAAACCTATGACCTTTTGTTAACAAACTTGTTTTACTTTTACTATAAACTAACTCTGCTTTGATTTAAGTGGAGGGTTTGGCAACTCCACTTAATAATCTATGTACTGTCTCTTTAAAGGAACAGCACACTTGTTAAGGTTTAGTGGGTGCTACAGTAAGGAGGGGCTGAACACTACAGAGAAAAGCGTCTCTGAGGAACTTGAGAATTGGAGTTCACTGATTGTTATCTTCTAGGCAAGGTTTGGACTTGCAGAGTCTTGAAGAGTTTGTTGGCAAGGCAGACAAGCTGGTGTGTCAGGAAGGTGACACATTGCTTAGCTGCCCCAAAGCTCTCACTTGCTGAGGCTGAGAGGGGTAACACAGTGCCTCACATTTCTGGGAACCCCAGCAGATCACCAAAGCAAAGTACATGAAATAATGATTTTTGTAGCACCTCACATTTCAAGGTAGTAGACAGGTTCAAAAATTTCCTTCAGCTCGAACAGTTAAGATCTTCTAAGACTCTTCTCATTTGCTTGTGTTATTTGTATCACAGCTTTTAAATGTGCTTCTATTTTGTACTTTTTGCTACAATACTGGAAATTGTATATAAGCTTCTTAAAGAAGCACTGTCAAGTATGGTTTGTTCCACAGTTTAGGTTTCTTTGAGGGATGGGAAATAAGGTTAGATATGTCTTCATGAATAATTAAACAAATTTGGTAATTTATACATTTTTTTAATCATGTAATTTGGCTTACACCAATAAATGTCAAAGATCAGTTGCTTATTAACAGTATAAAAATACATCAACTCCTGTGCAAATTCTTGAACTGAAATATAGCTGGTAAGGCCAAAACCTTTCTGTTAGTCCTGATACTAGTAGTAAGTCAGGTCACTACGTGAACAGACTGGAGAAGGTTATTTCTTTTTACACATTTAATGTAAATTAAATTTGGATTTTCTAAAAGTAAATAAGAAAATTAAAAAGAGAAGGCATTATGATCTGGAGGTATGAGCACAGGGTTAGGAATTCTAATCCTAGCTCTGCTACTGACTTCTTGTTTGCGACAGTGGGCAATTTGTTTAACCTTTTTGTCCTTTTTCTCTCATCTGTAAAATATGGATAACGACTTACCACAAAAGGGTGTTCGGGGAGAGGGGGGTGAATGTTCAGTACTTTGAGCATGTAAACTGCTATGTACATGCTAATCATTTTTATTTAGAATACCAATGTTTACAGAATCATAAATCACTTCCTGTGCTTGTTCAGGTCAGAAGAAAAATATATTTGTGTGTCTGAGAGCGGGAATAGAGTATTTGATTTAAAATGTTAGAATATGTAATTGGATTAAGAATCCAAAACTACTACAGCGCGAAAAAAAATAAGTGAAATTGCTATTTAAGCACAAATATTTCTGCAAAAACGTGGACCTGGAATTTTGATACTTTAAGGCTATGGATCACAATGTTATAAAATGTTACTGTACCAAGCTGAAGCTAAAAATCCTATATGGCTGTGGAGCTACAAGCACTTAGTCAGCTTTTTTTTTTTTTTTTTTAAAGAACTAAAAATGGGTGTGCTAAATAAAGCCTATGAGTGAGAAACATAATTTGTCATTTTATATGGTAATATGGGGGTGCTTTATGGATAAAACTCTTGCCCCAATAAATTTTCAGTATAAATCAGACAAAAGAGGCATATGGCACACAAATCAGATAATTTGGACTTGCACAAATATGTTGGTTCCAGGTGTTACATTTCTTTTAATTTTGTAAATAAAAGTTAATGTGTTTGGGTGTAGGAATGGTGAAGGATGAAGCAATAGTGATTTTTGTAGGAAGTGCTTGGAGGAGGAGATCTAGGAAGCTTGGAACACAAGGGGCGGGAGGTGTTAACGTGTAGAGGCCTGTATGGAAAAAGTCACATGTGAGAGGGAAGAGGCAGAAGGAGTTAATAGAGCACAGACTATGAAAAGGGAAGTAGTGAGAAATAAGGACAGCTCAGAGTGAACATCCTCATGCAGAGCCTGAATGTAAGGATGAGGAGTTTAAACTTGATTTGGAATGAGTTGATAAGCAGCCGGGGGAATTTGAGCAAGTGGGAATATTATAACAAAAGCATCAGACAAGGAAGTTGATTTTAGCCTCATGGTTAGTGTGTGTGGATTGGAGAGGGGAGAGAGGAGGTTACTGTAGTTATATGATAAAGATAAAAACATAGCCCAATATTTTTACATTGGGGATGGAGTGGAAATGGTGGATTTTTGGAAATGTTCAAGAGGGAGATGTAGCAATATTTGATAAGAGGTAAAGATGGGGGAAGAAGTTGAAGATGATGAGAGCTTGAGTGACTCATGTGCGGTTGTCAGCCTATAGGAGAGTAAAGAGGCTTCTGGTTTTTGGCATTTAATTTGAAGAAATATCATTATTGAGGAGGATCTGGAGTCTCATCAGTCATAAAGGTGGTAACTGCAGCCATAAGAGCAGGTAAGTTCACCCATAAGGCAAGTGTGGTGAGACGAAAGGAGATGCTGCTGATAGGCTGCAGAGGCACCAAAGGAAAAGGGAAAATAGAGTAGCCACTGAAGGCACGTTGGCCATGCAAGAGAAAAACAGAGTGCAAAGTCATGAGAGCACTTGGAGAGCTTCTCAATGTGATGGGGGTTATAAATATTTGTTTAAACTATTAAAATAGTTCAAAAAGGAAATGCAAGGAGCATAGATCCTGGGTGTGTTCCTCCTTACCTATGGCATTCAGTCAGAAGAACATTTTGTGACTGTTCCTCCTTTGTCTGTCCCAAAAGTCAGCTCCTCAGCTGCTTCCTGGCTTTGGCTGAGAATTTTCCTGCATCTTGGCCTAAATCTAAATACATGGAGAAGATCACTGGAAGAAAAGGCACAGGTACCCTGATTGCAACTCCCCACCACTGACTGCCCTTTGTTGTAGGGCCTGTTTGTACCTTGTGCTCCAAAGCATTGCAGATCTAGCTCAAATGCAGGCTTTGCATCAAGATGATGGCAACATGTTATCTTGGTATGCTCCAAGGCCTGTACCTCTCCTGTGTCCCCAGTGCAGATAGTGCTTGAGCATACTGAAGACTGGAGGAAAATGACAACCTACAGGAGTTGTTGAGGAAGTAGGATGCAAAGGAGGTGGGTGGCCCTGGTTTCTATTTCAGAACACTCATTTATCACAGAAGGGAGACTTTCTGCTTATGGAGCAGGCAACTGAATAAGGTTTATGCCACCTGCTTACTTTCCTCCTGAAAGGATCCATGTCCTCCACCTGGAAAAAACTTCTGGAAGTCCTTTAGGATTCTCCCCTTACCCATTTCTGCTTGGTTGGTGCAGGAGCCACACACATCCATTGACTTTCATCAGGAAATACCTGAAGATGCTGAAGTGGTTTGGATCTAGATGACATGTGCTTGCCTATCTTTTTGTCATCTGAATTCCTGTTTGGTGTCTTGAATAACTGGGTCTTAAGGACCACTTGAAGGACAAAAAATAAAAAAAATGCAGGAAGAATTGACACTGCTTATCTTCTACATGGGTGAGGAAGGGAAGAAAAATAAGAGAAAATTCCTCTTCCACACCCCTCTGTGCAAATGGTAGAATCAGACTGCCACTTCTGAAGCAGATTTGAAATTTTAGAAGCTTTATAGTGGGATTTGTCCTTGAAAGACACCTGGTTAGCAGACCCTAAGGTCGACTGCATCATTTCACTGCCTTGTGAGCGAGAGTAGTGTCACTCTCAAGGATCTTTCAGACAGGAAAATGGATGAAGCAGTTAGGAAAAATCTTTGGTTTAGAGGGAGCTCAAATTGCATCAGCCAGCATCTTTCATTTCTATAGCCACTATGAAAGGATTTTGGACTTTCAAGCTGGCAAATAAAGTCAGCAGGAGTTTAATGTAAATTAGTTGGGAAAAATCTGTCTAAATGCAGTTTGCTGCCTCCACAGCATGTCAGCATAAGTACACAGAGCACTGGTAGCCAGCATGAAATACCCCAAGTGCATCAAGAGTAATGCCCTCTTGAAGGAAGCAATCTGTCTCTTATGATGTGTGAATGTTCTGGGCTGACTGATTGGGTCCATCGGGGGACACTATCCTGTGAAACTGTCCCATGGATGATCTCCCAACTTCCACAGCCATCAATTCACCTCTTTTTTTTTGTCTTGGGGCCAGTCACCAACTGCAGCAGATTCTGGTTGCAAAAAGCATGGACCCGGGATGCTTTTTTGTTCAACTAGAAAGGATTGATGGTGCAAGCATTTCCATCTCCCTTTTCTGCTTCTTTTTTTAAATATATAAAATTAATATAACTTTATGGAAGCTCTCAAGAGGCCCTAGGCAAAATGTTGATCCGATTGTGTTCTATGCTGTACAAATACATATAAAGAAACAGTATTGGTCTTGAAGAGTTTGTAATATAATCTTAGCTAATTTTTATTAAAATGACCTGAATTATGGAACCCACAGTCATACAGTCTGACTTAAAATGATGTCATGGAGTGCTAGTTTACTGCCTTTTCCTTACAGCAAGTTTGCAGCCACATCACCTAGATCAAGAGTAAATACTATGGTTTAAAATAGTTACCATTTCAATATGAGTATGTGTTTTGAAATGAAGGCAGAAATGAGTTTTGAGTTTAGGGTAGACTTTTCAGTTGTAGTTATTCATTCAGGTTTCTAGATATTGATAATCCCAACAAACAGATTTTGGACCTGAAAACCACAGTGCATTTGTCAGTTGAAATGATCAAATAACAAGCACATTGGCAACATACAGGAAAGAGATGCAGTAGGTAAAAACCACAGAAGAGCTTCAGTTGTTTGTTCTCTTAAAAATTGAAGTGTAGACCTTTCTGCTTTTAAAAAGTGTTGCTGGTATTGGCCTGTTCATAAGATTGAGAAATGCAACCAATTCATATTCCCAGCATGTCCCAGAATTATTCAAACACAGTGTCAAAGTGTGCAGTGAATAGAGCTGGTCAAGAAACAGTTTAGTCAGAAAGTGCTGATTTGTCAAACCCAAAATGTTTAGAGAAAACTGTTTGGGTTTGACAAATTGTCTCCGTTTCCATATTGAAAGCTGTGAATGTCCAATTTTTCAGTAATAACGTTGCTATCTTCCAGGAAACAGCATATTTAAATGTTATTGAAACTATATTTTGATCAAGCATGCTTGCTGGATGAGCCTTTTTCTTCTCAACAGGAATTTTTGCAGGTTGGAATAGCAGTTAGATGGTGGCATGATTCAGCCAGCCATACGCTACAGAGATGGTACTGGCCCTGTATGTCTGGTGGCAATGCAGGACTCTCTTCAGACACTCCATTAAGAGTTTCAGCAACAGTGACCCAATATGTTTGCTGTATCCTATTACTTACTAGCCTTGGCTTGGAATATGAAATAGGGCCTTTATTAAAGGATTTACCAGTTACCTGTTCTTAAAGAAACTAAAATAAAACTGCCCCCTTAAATGCAATCCCTCACTCTCAGGAACAGGGACCAAGTTCCCAATACACAGTCTCTGCTTTTATCAGGGCCCAGGCAGACACTCACCTTTGTTTCCAGAGGCAGGGAAAATTACTTCCAAATAGTCTCCGACTGGCTTCATTCTTCAGTAAAGTCCACTTTCTCTGAGTCATCACGATGTTGGGCTGTGTAGCTCCTCCCCAGAAGTTTCAGGTTGTCCCTGTTGGTTCCAGGCTTTCCTTTATCAAATCCTTCCTTGGACATGATGGAGGGAGGTTACATTTCTCAGCCTAGTACGGTTTCCTCTTTATATCCTGTCCCGTAATAAGCTCCTGTTAAAGCTTTCTGCCTCTATGGTTGGGAACTGGCAGTTTCTTTAGATCAAGCGAGGTACTCTTCCCACTTCAAGGAAGTCCTTCCTTGCTTGATTGGGTGTGGGGTCTGTACAGAATGAGCATCAGCTGGTGGAGATGGGCATGAGTATTTTAGATCTCTGATGACAGAATCACAGAAGATGAATAATTATATTTGTAGAGTATCAGAGGGGTAGCTGTGTTACTCTGAATCTGTAAAAAGCAACAGAGAGTCCTGTGGCATGCAACGAAGTGGGCATTCACCCATGAAAGCTTATGCTCCAATACATCTGTTAGTCTTAAAGGTGCCACAGGACTTTCTGTTGCTTTATATTTGTAGAGTTTTCTCAGTTTTAGGCTCATCTGTGATCATTGTAATATCTTTTCACATATGTTAATTAATTTGGCCTCACTATCTATGAGGTAGGGAACTATTATTATCCCTTTTCTGATGGGGAAGTTGAGGTAGTGAGAGGCTAAATGACTTGCCTGAGATCACACAGGAAGACTGGCCCAGATTAGGGTAGAACCCCGATTCCCCCAATTCCCTTTCCAGTGCCTTTAACACACAGCTCTCCAGTTTTCCCAGTAAACCCTTTGGAATTACTAGCCCCAATCTCAGACAATTTGGAATGGTTTTAGTCTTTGCTGCCACTAGGAAGAGTCAAACCCAACCCTCATATACACCACCTTGTCCATGAGTATGTTTAGTTTCTGTCTCAGTAGGACAGTCCTGCTTATAACAGTGTTGTTTTTCTGAGGTTAGAAGATTGGTGAGGCTGGAAGTGATCACTAGCCCCAGCTTACTACTGGACTATAAATAAAGCTGATCTTGAGAGGACTGAGTGGCAGTAATAAGTAACCAGGAATCTTTTTTGAGAGAATTAAATATTATCTTGAGTTACCGCCAAAATGGATGTACTTTAAACCCTCTAAAGAAAGAACTAGTAGAAGTTGTTCCTTATATACTCTGCTGATGCTAGCTATCACTGCTGTTAGTGTTTGCTTCGCTTTCCATGGAGCAAGACATCAGCCTTTATAAAAATAATGGTTGTTGCAGAAGTCTGTTTCTCACAAAAACACACATGCTGATGCAGCTGACTCAGCTCCCAAAGGGAAGTGTAAAAGTATAATCAAAGAAAATGTGGTTTTGTTTGAGTATGGGAGCATTATCTCTAGCAATCCCTCTGGCCTTCTTAGGAGCAGCTTTGACAGGGACCAAGAGGGATAGTGTTCTACCCTATCTACACAGAGAGGATGGTCTGTTGTTGGTATACACAATATGCTGTATTGTACGTGAGGTTTATGAAACAAAACCAGTCCCTGCCCTGAGGTGCTTACAATCTAAAAAGTGTGTATAATAGAGAAGAAAAGTAGTGAGATGAGAGAGAACGTGGTTTGACTATTTAAGGTATCAAGCTGAGGGACAGATTGGAGGCTGAGGAGAGCAAATCAAGGAAGAAAGTATTTCATCATGATCATCTTTGGCAGTTTAACCAAAATTGACAATTGCACGTAGTAGTACATTTTGGAATTTCTAAAGTTACTATTAAAGTATAGCAAAAAACTGCAGTTATGGAAGTGAAGGAATAACTGTTGAAATCATTTGCTTTAGTCTCTGCTCTTGAGGAATTAATGTAATAAAAAAAATTCTAATAATAAACTGTTCTACAAGTAATATTTACTGTGACTGATTCCAGATGTGTAACTAATGTAGAAAACTCTTCTAGTATTCGTTTTAAGTCTACCCTATTTCAGAGATGTTCTATTAGATTTAAAACTTTTTTTAAATAGTTGTTGTTAGTCTGGTTCTGATACTGGATTTAGCTTCTTGTTCCAGTTGGATTTCATACACTGGAAGATTGAGTAGTGCAGGGCTAATTATTTCCAGATAAATATAGGTAAATACCCTGGGGGTTGGGTTGCTGCTGTTACAGTGACATTGCATTTCAACTTAGAGGTCCCTGGGCTCTGATTAAGGAACCATTGGCTATTGGATGTGTTAATACTAATGCACTTTTGTCCTACTTATTATTAGTCTTTGTAGGAGCTGTCTGCTCAAACTTTCTGTGGAAGTGTTACGGAGGAGAATGTATGTAAGCCTGTAGGGAGATTTAGACCCTGATCCTGACTATACAGGAACAATTGTAGGATTGGGGCTATACTGAAGAGCGCTAATAAGGAGCAAAGACTGGGGGCTAATAAGTCTATTCCCTGTGAGTGGCTTTTATTTTTAAATACTTGGGAGGTTCTCAAATACTATGATGGCATGAGTAATATAATAGTACTGAAATATAAGTTGTTAGACTAGCCAGCTTGAAGACATGCTAAATGGACCTCTGTGAAGCTTGAAAGCTTGTCTCCTCCACCAGCAGAAGTTGGTCCAATAAAATATATTACTTCACCCTTATCTCTCTCGTATCCTGGTACCAGAGCATAGATAGTTCTCTGAAATCATTTGCTCAGTGTGGAGCAACAGTCAAAAAAGCCAACAGAATGTTAGGAACCATTGGGAAAGGGATAGATATTATAGAAAATATCATAATGCCGCTGTATAAATCCAGAGTACATCCACACCTTGAATACTGTGTGCAGTTCTAGTCAGCCCATCTCAAGATATTAGAATTGGAAAAACTACAGAGAAGGGCAACAAAAATGATTAGGGGTATGGAACAGCTTCCATATGAGGATAGGTTGAAAAGATTGGGACTGTTCAGTTTAGAAAGAGATGACTAAGGGGGAGATAAGAGGTCTATAAAATCATGAATGGTGTGGAGAATGCGAATAGGGAAATGTTGTTTACCCCTTCACACATCACACGAACCAGGGGTCACCTAATGAAATTAATAGGCAGCAGGTTTAAAACAAAAGGAAGTACTTCTTCATACAACTCACAGTCAGCCTGTGAAACTGTGACTGGATGACGGGGGGATGGATCGCTTGGTAATTGCCCTATTCTGTTCATTCCCTCTGATGCATCTAACACTGGCCATTGTCAGCAGACAGGATACTGGGCCAGATAGACCATTAGTCTGACCCGGTATGGCCATTCTTGTGATCTTATGGGACTAACATAGCTACAATAACATCACAAACATCTATATAGGAAAGGTAGCCCCCTGCGCGCCCCCCCCCCCCAAGAAAGGTGTAAAATTGCAGAGAAGTGAAACTCAAATACCGTCATGTGGGGGAATTCGTAATAGATCCTTCCATCGGTTCTGAATCCAGAACGGGCCCAAATGATCAAAAGTTACTATCTGGTGGCTAGTTGGTGATCTCTGTCTATTTGCAGTGGGCATATGTTCATATCACTGTTGGCACCAACTGGCAAGGACCCTTGCTGGCAGCCTCAGATTGAATTGGTTATGTATATTGAAGAACAAAGTTGATTGCTGCAGAAATCGGTTGTACCCATATTGCACACACTCTTTCTGTATTTTGGAGTTGTACTGTGTTAGAAGAGAACTGATTGACGGTTGGTCTGTGCCACCTTTTATATTGTCCTGTTTGGGGGCATGAGGACAAAGGGAGGGCGTGTGCCCAGCCAGAGATCACTACTCTTCAAAAGTTCATAGCTCATGCACCCTTCCTGGATCTATGCAGGCAGTCGCCTCAGAGATCAATAGATACTATAATAGCCATTTTATATAATCGAATCTAGCAGTTGTAGGAATTAGTTTAACTGCCGCCACACGTAATATTTGACAGAACTCCCTCAAATGAATCCATGCCACGCAAAGCCATTGTTTGGGGTACTGTGGAATAACAGGCAAGCCAAACAAAATTAGTATATATTCATCTGCTGAGTGACATGTATGTCTCATTTGGGCTGCCACATACTTCCTATGTGACCTCCAGCAAAGTATTTAATGTCTCTACCTCAGTTCCTTGTCTGTGAAATAGGAATATTTTCTTTCTCCCATCCTTTGTATTCCCTGTTTAGGTTGTAAGCTTCTTCAGGGTAAAGACTCTCTCTCTCATTGTCTCCATACAGTGCCTAGCACATGGAGGCTTCCAGGTACTGCTGTAATACATACAATTCTGTTGAATTTTGCTGTCAGCTAAGGTAGTGCATGTTACTCGTTGAATTGTGTATGGTAAACTCTGAAGGAGATACATTTTTGCTCCTAGTATTATGTGTTGCTGCAGTAGTTCATTCCTTTAAGTTTTTAATAGTTCTGTTCATAAACTCTCTTCCTCTTGTTTGTTTTAACAGGGAATTTATGGGTTTCTCTTCTTACATAAGTTAGCTGCTTACATAGGAGAAGAAATATTAAAACTTCAAGAGTAGTCCCTGATATCTGTGTAACATTATGAAAGGAGAAAATAGATGGAAGGTTCAAGCAGTGGAAATATTTATAACTGAGGGGGATCCGTACTATTAACCACTAAAGGAGAATGGAATTTTATCATAATTAAAATGGGTCTCCTTGAAGTACTTTACTATATTACTTTTATAAAATGTTTTTAATTCTGTTTTTTTCATTTACAACATAAGTGATTCAGAAATTGGCAGCATATTTTAAAAATATTTAGGTGGTACAGTCATCCTTTTGAACTTCAGGTTCACCAATCATTTCCAGTGCAAAGAGTCACCCTTATTGTCTTTTCTAAGCTTTGCTGTTTGACTCTGTTTAGTAGAGCCCTGTGCAGATACAAAAATGTGTATCTGCATCTGCTAAGATCGACCCGCAATCTGCTAGCCGTCTTTTATTTGTATCTGCATCCACACCTGCACCAGCAAACAGTCTCACAAGGGCTAGCTACGGAGGGGAAGAAGGGAGCAAGTGGGGGGGGGCAGGGTCTTGCAGGGAAGAGGCCGCACGAGGGTGAGGACTGGGGGTAAGGGGCAGCTCAGTGGCTGGGTCTCAAGGAGAAGGGGTGTCGCGGAGGAGGTGGTTGTGGGGGAGGGACGTCTCATTACATACTGCTCCCAGGGCTTGCGAGTAACGGTAACACAGAAGCAGCAGTGCGTATTGCATCATAGTGGGGTGGGGCGGTGGGGCCCCGCCCATTCCAATCACCATGGCCAGGGGCAGGCCCTATCACTCAGGAGCCAGTGGGCCGGGTCTGGGAGCGCGGCCAGTGCTGCCAGGTCGGGCCATGGTGGGGATGCTAGCACTGCCCAAGGGGCCTGAGCTGCTGGACAGGAAGCGGCGCAGCGAGCAGGTGCTGGACAGCCCTGACTCAAACCTGTCGCCTAGCCCCAGCTGCTGGCCCCTAGCAAACTGCTCCGCCCGGGTTGCCTGAGCCAGACACAGTGGTCAGGCGCAGCCAGTGAGCAGAGCACTGCGTGGTTGTATCTGCATCCAATCCACTATCTGCAAAAATGGTCCACAGATATGAAGTGGATATCCACGGATTTTCAGGGCTCTACTGTTTAGCTTTTTGCAATGAACTTTGTAATGAAAGTGGCCTACACACTAGGGAATCGCTGCTGAGGACAACCAACAGCAGCACATTTCAAAAGCAAGAGTGCCACCTGTTTCATACTACTACTACCACAGTCCCTGCCTGTCTTCAGTAGTGCTTTATGGCAACCGTTGGTACCTTGAACTTTGAGGGCCTGATAGTATTTACGTTAAGGCTACTTTCCCCCACTCTGGCAGCATAAGGGGGGTGTAAAATTGATGTAAATGACATTTAACCATTGTACACTGCCAGAGTGCTGTAAAGTAGTCTTAAAATAAATGAGAATCAGACCCTTAATTCCTTTCGTGGTCTTGTGTGAAAGACACACAAGCTGCTATAGCCATGGCAGCTTGGGGAAGGAACTTCATTGTGGGGAGACGGAGATGCTTGATAAACCTAGATCAATCACTAAGATGTGTAGACATGGCATGAAAGGTATTCATGAGAAAAGACTGTGAGGAAGCTCTAGTCTTTGATGTTTCAGATAATACTTTAGAGTGGCAGTGCGTTTAAGTATTGCAGTTCTGTGGCTTACCAGTTGGGAAGTAATTAACAAGCCCACTGCACTTGTTTAGGGGGAGGCATCTTGTTCGTAGTCCCAGTCACCAAACTCCTGATTCCTGGCCTGGAGGCGGGGGGCAGTGAAGTGATGATACTGCTTCTGTGAGGAGTTGTCAAAGTCCACAGTCACACAGTCCTGCAACTATCTGAAGATGATGCTCTGAAATCAGGAAATCTCTGTTCAGTCTTGGGAGAAATAGCTTCCCTTCAGGGTCTGTATCCCATTCCATGAGAAAATGGTGAGTGAGACAAGGAGCAAACATGATGTACAATCCTGCCCTTTCCAAGGCAGTGTAGCATTTCCCTTAGCTTCCAAAGTGCTGCTATGCCTGGGGCCCCTCTCACACTTAGATTCGGCAATAACCTTGTTAGTCAGAAAGTCTGTGCTCTTTGCTGAGACGTTCTATGAAATTGTTTGGTAGCTTTCTAGTGGGGATTCTGATCCACTAAGAATTAGATTGACACAACTGATTTCATATAGGCCAACAAAAATGCTAGTAGATAAGGATTTTTTGTCACTACTAAACTGTGGTAGATTTGAATAGGTGATCTAAAGCTGAAGGGCTTCATATCATATTGCCAGTCTTCTGCATCATCTGGTGGTCTCTTCCCTTACTGCCTTCCTAACCCTTAAATAAAGGTGAAAGTCAATGACTTTTTTTCTAAAATTGTTGGAATTATCTCATGAGAGTGCAAATTAGCTTTAAAATACAATTTTGTAACTGAGCTAATTAGTGTTCTAAGCTTAGTGATTGTGATTCCTGATGATAATGAAGGGAAAATTAGTTTTAAAATATCAATTAAAACTTTTTGACTCCTATAGAAAATAATGAAAAATAAGTTCTTGTTTTATGGCAAGTTTGTTATATATGGGAAAAGTTTGAAGTTTTACATACTGTTACAGATGTTAATTGTCTTTACAGTTAGTCTTTAAGTAGTCCATGTGTCTGTAGTCTTCCTTTTCAGCTCCCATTTGATTTCAAAACCTTTACCACTTTCTCTAAATGCTGGAAAGGATATATATGGTCATAGAGAATAGCGTAATACTGGATAAAGCCACACAAGTGCCCCCCAACAAATGTACATACCATTATTTTTTTTTTATTTTCTTCCTCTTCTCCCCCCTAGCTTCCCCCCCCCCCCCCCCACACTTTCTATTGGTACTAGTTCTTGTAAAGTCTAGAAATAGTATATTGTCTTTCACTGTTCCAGGTACCAATATTAACTGAGATCATCTCAATGTATAAATACATTGTGAAGTATAAGTTTAAAAATGAGGAAAGCTGGGTAAAATGGATACTTATTGGTTGGTAGCATTTACCTTTGCCACTGTATTGTGATATGCTTAAACAGAACTGCCATAAATAATGTGGTAAATATCTAGTTTTCAATGGCACCTACTTTAGCAATTGTAAGGGTTTTGTTCGTTTTTGTTTTCCTGGAATGTCTTCAGGATAAAAAGTTTTTGTCATCAGTGAACAGTAGCAGGTGCTTGGAAATTAGGAAGCTTTAAGTAACTGAAGTTTTTATTGCTAAGGTGTAAGTTTTCTCATCTCCATGGCATCTGGCTGAAACCTAATTCAAGCTTTCTAAATATTCAGACATTGACCATCTTCATGTCTGAGTGTAAAGATGACACTATATTAATACGGTGGTTGTGGGGCATATTGTAAAGAATGACTGGAATTCTGGTTTAAGTGGTAGTGAAATATATGCACAAACCTTTTTAAAAGTATAATTAAAATGCTTCCATTTTAATGCTCCTCTGTTTTGACATAAAGGTAAATTCTGCGGTTGAATTTTGAAAAGAACATATGAATGGTGACTTTTTTTTAAAATAGGCAAATCTATTTTTGATTTCACCGTTTGTACTACAAAGTAATATGAACTGTTACTTTTATATTATCCAGTATTTGTGCGTGGAAAAAATTAAATAATGGTATTACATTTTCAGTTTTTTCTTAAAAGGTTAAAATCCATCAGGTGTCAGCTGTGAAAGGTTAGGAAAAAGATATTTCACAATATATGAAAACTTTGAGAATTCAAGATAACAAGTGGTTTACATGTCATTTTGACAATCCCATTCAGTGAAAAATGAAGTCCAGTTGATATGCTGGGGAAGCTGGACTGAGCAAACTTTGCTGGGTTTTTTTTATAGCAAGCTCTAATACATTTAGAGCAGATTTGCAAATTTTTGCTCACCTCAGGCAACTTAATTGTTGGAGTAAGTGAGCAAAAATTTTCCCTTTTGGTCTAGTGGTGCTATGATGCCCTTCCTGCTGCAGACTTTGTATCTTGCATTTTTGTAGTGTTTCTTGTCTAAAAGGATCCCAAAGTATTTTACCAACTTAAATAGCTAGACCAACTTGGTTTCCTCAGAAGGGAAGGGGGGATTCTGTGCTACAGGGTTAGTTGCTGTTGTGGAAACTTTTAAATAGTACAGGACTAATTGTCATTTACCCTGTAATTTTAAACTCTGGTTTAATGGAATTCCAATCTTGGATTAGGTCTAGCATCTGCTAAAGAGGGACAAGAATTTAAAGGAAATTGATTAAAAATAGTGGAAATCCTCACACCTTCAGGTTAAAATTCAGAGATTCTTCTGATCCTCCAAAATGCCTTAGGGGAGACAGTAGAAATTCAGTGCTTCTAGTGTGGAAAGCTGTTCTCCATTGGCTTTTAAGGGAATGTAATGGATCAGCAAAGCTAAATCACAGGATCAATTTTTTTTTGCAGGCAATCCTGCAATAAAACCAAAAGAAACTGCTCCTAAAAGAGCACAAAATGTATGACTTAAAGCAAAAATGTCTGTTGGGGATTCATCATGTCTGACTGGACTAAATATTATCTTTGAATATGATTTCATATAGAACCTTTCATCCTGGAGGATCGCTCTGAACACTGTATACCTTGCTACCCACCTACTGAAATGCATCTGCCTCTGAAGCAGAACACAGTTAATGGTGAATTGTGTTCAGTCATTTGCGACAGGAATTGAACAACAGTTTATTTAAAGATACTATCAACAAATGAATCCCAGTGTTAAATCTCCACCTTCCAGTGTAAGACAAGCTAGGAGCTCTGTTTTTGGCTATCTGAAGCTGTTCTAGTTTCATATCACTCACTTCTTCCCACACCAAGTATCACTTGCTTAGCTAGCTGAAAAGATATGGGGGAATGTAGGTAGCAGAATGTAAATACTTTAATTACAATTTAGCCGTGACACAAGAGTCTAACATGACTGGACTTGTGAAAGGTGTTCTGGGATTTTTAATACTTCCAAGTGGTTAGGATCTCAGTTACATGCCCAACAATCTCTGTGTTAAGAGTAATACTACCCCCCTAATATTTTATATATTTACTTTTAAGGATATAACTGCATTTTTAAAAAAAATATCAGCTAGTCTTAGAGATACTAACTTTAATTTTGTTGTCTTGGAGAAGGTTCCATTTTTAGAGATACTGTCAGCTTGAATTTTTTAGATGTTTTTAAATGCTGATGAGCCTTTCCTTTATTGCTAGCTGCCCCTGACAGAAGCAAGTTCTGTTTCTTTAGTCATTTTAATTTAATATCAAAGCTGTTTTAAGCAGTAGGTTGTTTGATGGCTGTGTCTTAATCTGATGCCCTGAATTTTTACTTTTACTTTTATATTTTGAGAACGCATTCCTGATGTTAGCTTTCTCTCATTGTCCAGACAAATTTCTCCTATTCCTAGTTCATCCTTTTTACAGCAGTGAAGTTCTTTCAGAGAGGCAGAAACAGTAGCAAATTCAGCGTGTAGTCATCTCCCCAATTTCCCAGAAATTTGTTGTGTAAGCTCCAATAGATGCGTAAGTAGTGAGATGTCTATGTAACTGCTGTACATGAACATCTACAGCCCCACAACACAGAGTATATACAGATCCTAAAGAGAATGCATGCACCTGATACGTAGCTTTGCCATCATGCTCACTTTGCCTGAGGGCGAAGTGCAGGAGACTACAAATTCTCTCAGCTGTGGTTTTGGGAAGGACTGGTGGGAGAGGTAGTTTACTAACACAGAAACAAATCTAAGAAAATAAATCCATTGATTTGAAAGTGCAGGTCTTACAAACTTCTGACTTACTTCAAGATTTTTTTTTCACCTTGCTGTCTACAATCTAATGACTTTTAACTGCTTTGAGACACTCTACTGCTCTTGTGCAGTCAGTTTGTACATTAGAAATTCTTTAACCTGATTTAAAGGAATTTTTCAGCTAGCAGGACTGTAGATAAGTTTTCCCCCTCAAAGTGGCATCAGGGAGAGGTTGGGAGGGAGGGGAATGATTATAGGGTTAAAGCAAAGACCAGGAGTTGGAAAATCTAGTTCTTAGTGCTTCTGCATACTACTTATAACACTTCAGGCAAGTCACTAACCGCTCTGTGCCTCTTCCCTGTAGCTGAAATGTGGGGTTAATACCCACCTTACATGTGTGTTGTGTGGCTTAATTCATTATGCTGATTCTTGTAGTGCTTTGAGATCCTCTGGTAGGAGGTGGTATAGAAATGTAAATGAATGTTTGTTTTTATTACATCACAGATGTGACACAGAAGGTAGCATGTGTGTATGTAGAAGTATATGGTTGTAGATCAAAAATATATTTCGTTTTTTCTCTTTAATTTAGTTTGATTATACATGTTATTCTTAATCTGATTTCTGCTATTGGCGGGTGCTTAGACTGGCCCAGGTATTTTTGGGTGTGTTATTTCGTCTTTAGTGATGTGACAGCATGTCATTAACATCTTCACATTTGCTTTGACCAAGAAAGCAGGATTCTCAAAATGTCTTAAAGTAACTAGACTCTGTTGTTCAGCATTGAGCGTAGAACCTGTAAACAAGGGTGAAGACTTCTTTTCACAATTGGTCACTTCTAGAAGCTTGGACTTCCTGAAATCAAGGCATAAGTTTCTCATAACTTTTCCAAGCATATGGTTAGAGCAGTCACATAAAGTAGAACATTCTTACAATATGTTTTTTAAATTAACCTGACATGATATCTGGTCCTGGATTCTAACAACTTTACTTTGTCGTCTTAGAGAGAAGATGGGTATGTGAAGATGAAAAGCTTAGAACAAAGGGTCACAGGCCGCAAAGGGCCTCTCTGTTTCATGAGCTCGTGGGTATAATTAGAATAAAAGAATTAAACTAAGAGCTCTAAGAATTGGTTTCTAAATGATAAGTTTTAAGTTAGCATCAGAAAACTGGGTTCTGTTTTTGACTCTCCCATTGACTCTTGGCAAGTTACTTAACCTCTCCATGTCTGTGTCGTCATTTGTAAAATGAGGATAATGAAAGCTCTTCAGAATACTTGATGCAAGGATCTATGTCTGTAGTATTTATTCTTTCTGTGCAAAAAAGATTTCCAATAACATGAATGTCTTGTTAGATTTAGTAATATGATTACTATACATTTCCTCTTCATTAATCTTTCCCATATTGTACTTTTCTGTTGCCTGTCATTCATACTGTAATTATGAACTGTGACTACGCATCCTTACGGTTGTATCTTCTCAGGACCTCTCTTGAGGCATGTTTCCTGAGTGAGAATCCATACATTGTACTTGGATCTATACCAGTGGTTCTCAACCTGTTTACCCATTGTTGGCCACATATGCAGCTCTGTGTTATGTCATCTGC
Organism: Trachemys scripta elegans; assembly: GCF_013100865.1. Taxonomy (NCBI): domain Eukaryota; kingdom Metazoa; phylum Chordata; order Testudines; family Emydidae; genus Trachemys; species Trachemys scripta. Next base: position 16,081,842 of record NC_048311.1, on the reverse strand, counting down.
ACCCACACAATATATATACTGCTTGTATGTCCCTGGGGATGTTACGTGGGCTAATTGGGCTGCAAGCGGCCTGCGAGTTGAGAACCACTGATCTAAACACATCCATTAGCAGTACAGTTATGTTAAAAACATAAAGCTCAGAGCACAGCTAAAACCATGGATGTCCTTTAGCACTTCAAGCTGCACTGCATGGCCAGTTGTGGAGTAGACCTAACAGGGATGCAGCTGGGAGAGGAGTCTGACAAAATTCTGTAACATTTGTCTTCTTGAAGTTGGGATAAATATGAAATACTACACCTCTACCCCGATATAACACGAATTCAGATATAACATGGTAAAGCAGTGCTCCGGGGAGGGGTGGCAGGGCTGCGCACTCCGGTGGATCAAAGCAAGTTCGATATAACACGGTTTCACCTATAACATGGTAAGATTTTTTTGGCACCTGAGGACAGCGTTATATCGGGGTAGAGGTGTACTTGTAGCCTCTGGCTCACTTTTTCAGTGGGCTGCAGTAATCATGAATTAACAGATGAGGTAATGGACAGTATTACCAAGGATAGAGAGACTGGGCTTCTCAGAAGCTTAGACCTGGCCTATACATAAAACTTAGGTTGACCTAGCTGTGTCACTGAGGAGTATAAAAAATTAGACATCATTAGGTTGACCAGCTGTTGACCTAGCTACTGCCTCTCTTGGGGGTGGATTAAATACAGTGATGGAAAAAATACTTATGTTGCTGTTGCGGCTGTTTACATGCTATGGTGCTACAACAACACGGATGCAGCGCCATAGGTGTGCCGCTGTAGCGGGTATAATGTAGACAAACCCCTAGTGTTAAGTAGACCTCATTCTCTTGATTCAGAAGTAAAGTCCCATATATGCAGACTTGCCTCTGCAGGTAGCTGTTTTAATGATCAGAGGATTTTGGCATAACTTGTGATAGAATATGGGTATCTGGTAAGGTAATACATATACCCCTTTGTTCTAACCTGTGAGTCATAGATGCCTTTTATAATTATGCACACATCTCAACATTTCATGACAGCACTCTTTCTCTACTTCCCCCTTCTGTTTTTATTGTAAGGGATACTACAACACTAAAGTACTCTGTTTTAAAGTATTTGTTGGTTTTAATAGGGTTTTGCAGGCAAATCTGGTGCTGACAGTTTACTTAGAAGTGAATGATTATATTGTTAGAGTGCGGTGTTTCCACATGTTCCTTTGCAGCCAAGCAGTACCCCCGTGATATGCTGAAGGGGGGAAATGCTGAACTGGATATCTGTGGCTGGCCCGCACAATAGTAAAGGAATATAGTACCGTTATTTTATATAGTGTCTACTTCCTTTAGCTTTTTTATAAAATGTGTTATTTTTAGTAAAAGTGTTTCAGAACAGTTGAAAATGTAGGCTTAAATATTTGGTGGTAATAGGAGAATCATTCTAAAATGCAACTGTATGAAAGGAAGAAATAGGAATTGATTTTACTTTTTTGTTTTTAATTAGAAGCTATGGTATAGTGCAGTGATGTATGACTTGTAAGGTGCTGAAATAGCCATTTGTAAGTCTGGTACAGGCATATTAAGTATCTTTTGAAAGAAATGAATTAAACTTTATCAGTTTAGGATGAAATTTACTGATGGAGACCACACAACCAGACTGCACACTGCTTTTGTATACAGAGATGCTAAATACTTGAAAATGCAGTATTTCCATAGGCGGAGTTTCTTTTGTATTCACAGACTGGGGAGCCTCAAATTCCAGAGGCATTACATGAGCAGTTTTAATGAATTAGTGTCTGGTTTTGCTGCAGCAGATGTGACAAGCAGCTTTATAAGCTGCTTCCCATCGATCGCTGTTTTCCAGCTCTTTTGTCTCTTTCTTTTGCTTAGAGAAAAGCAGTGAAGAGCTTGGTTTCTACAGTAACTGCTGCCTACATTCCTGCCTGCAGGCCAGTTTCTTTCACTATTCCTTGCAGCCTGTGCAGGGCTACTGTATTAGGTTTCTTTAGGGTTGTTTCTTTCCCCACCCCCTTGGTGGCTTTAACATTTTTCAGAATCAGACGATCTTGTGGTGGGAATTTGTAGTTTCAGTATATGTATTTCTAATTCAGCAAAGCACACTTCCAAGAATGTAGACTAGCATCAGTATTACTTGCAACTGATGAATGCCAGTTTTTGTATGGCTGATACTCGAAGAGCATTAAATGTCTGACTGCAATAGAAGAATTATGGTGCTGGCTGAAAATGTGGGATGCCACTATATATTGTTTGTGGTTTAATTATCCTTTGAAAGAGAAAGATGTTAAATACCTATGTTCATGTTTGAAATTTATTCATTCCCAAGTATGCATTAGCTGATAAAGGTAAACGTGTTTGTGAATATTTATTTTTTTCCTCTTCCTCAGCCACCCTCAATATCTTTGTGTCATAGTGACATCCTGTTTCTCTGGCAGAAGAGAGAGCTAGTTCCAGATCCTTCTGGAAGTAGTCAGTAGCCATTTCAGAAGTGGTATTGAGATCTCTACAGACTTTCAAGGTGCTCACTTCCCCACTCAAGCTGCAAGATTGTACTTTGAATCTCCAGTGTGGTAGCGTATGGTTTTACTGGCACATTTCTGTGCCTGCCCTTGAGATTCTGCAAAATTATGTTGACCAGATTAGGAAAATATGCAACTGGAGTATAATCTTGACATAGTGGGACACCCCTTTTGTGCTGAACCCTAATTTACATGCAAGTTTTTGCATCACAAATCTGACACTGTGGTAGTTTTTTTCATAGTTGTTAGAGCATGTGAACAATAACAGCATATGCTAAAATACTTAAATGTTTAAGTGGAAAAATGTTCCTCATGCAAAAAAGAGCTACCTGTAAATTTAATAGTCCTGACGTCTTGCCCCCCAAACTATCTTGAAGCTGATTGTTGCAGAGGCATTGATGCTCTGATATTGGTGGGAGAATATACTTTGCAACTTTCAGACCTTCGCCAATTAAGAAGTAGAGATAATGGAAACTTGTAAGGAAGTTTCACTAAGGCAGTGGTTTACAAACTGTGGGTCGCGACCCAGTACTGGGTCGCGGAATGTAAGGCACTGGATTGCAGCGGTTCTGGTCAGCACCGCCGACCGGGCCATTAAAAGTCCTGTTGGTGGTGCTGCCCGGCTAGTTCCTACCTGTTCTGACACCGTGCTGCGCCCCAGAAGCAGCCATCAGCAGGTTCGGTTCCTAGGCGCAGGGGCGGGAAGGACCAGGCTCCACGCACTGCCCGAGCACTGGCTCCGCACTCCCGTTGGCTGGAAACTGGCCAATGGGAGCTGGGGGGGCAGTGCCTGTGGGTGAGAGCTGCGTGGACCTCCACCTAGGAGTCAGACCTGCTGCTGGCCGCTTCCAAGGCGCAGCGTGGTCCGCAGCACCAGGACAGGCAGGAAGCCTGCCTCTCCACCCTGGTTGCGCCACTGACTGGGAGCTGAACCTGCTGCTGGCTGCTTCTGGGGCACAGCGCGGTCTGCAGTACCAGGACAGGTGGGAAGCCTGCCTTTGCACTGTGGCTGCACCGCTGACCGGGAGCTGCCGGAGGTAAGCCCGCACTCCAGCCCCATGCCCCAATCCCTTGCCCCAGCCCTGAGCCCCCCTCAAACCCAGAGCCCCTTCCTGTATCCCAAACCCCTCATCCCTGGCCTCACCCCAGAGCCTGCACCCCCAGCCCAGAGCTCTGACCCCCTCCCGTACTCCTACCCCCAGCCCTGAGCCCCCCTCAAACCTGGAGCCCCGCCTGCACCCCAGAGCCCTGACCCCCTTCTGTACCCTAACCCCCTTCCCCAGCCCTGAGCCCCTCCTGCACCCCAAACGCCTCATCCCCAGCCCCACCCCAGAGCCTTGATCCCCCTCCTGCACCCCAGCCCAGAGCCCCCCTCCCACATCCTGAACCCCTCATTCCTGGCCCCACCCACACCCCAACCCTCTGCACCAGTTCTGAGCCCCTCCCACACCCCATACCGCACATCCCCAGCTCCATTGGGTCGCGGGCATCAACAGTTTTCTTCAGCTGGGTCACCAGAAAAGAAGTTTGAAAACCAGTGCACTAAGGCATGTTAGCATGTGGAGGTAGTTGAGAGAAGAATCCATGAGGACATGTTTCAGAGTTACAGCCGTGTTAGTCTGTATCCGCAAAAAGAAGAACAGGAGTACTTGTGGCACCTTAGAGACTAACAAATTTATTAGAGCATAAGCTTTCGTGGACTACAGCCCACTTCTTCGGATGTAGTCCACGAAAGCTTATGCTCTAATAAATTTGTTAGTCTCTAAGGTGCCACAAGTACTCCTGTTCTTCTTTTTTCATGAGGACATGCTTTCTCCCCATTTCCCCTAACAGCTAGTTGCCCCTACTTAACGTGCAGCTGCTCTTGATGATTTCATTTAGAAAAATGAGTCATAATCAGTAAATGGCCAAACTTAATTGAAGTGGAAACTGGTGGCAAATTACCCAAATCAGGGTTTTTTTAAAACAAAACACACATACTAAAAACCCCACCCCCATACCCTGATCCAAAATTTGTCTTCCTGTTTATAGGAAGCAACACTGCTCTCCTGCTTGAGTAGTTTTTTACATTGCCAACAAAGGGTGTGGCCTAGAGCAAATAGAAGAGGCATGAAAACTTCCTTTTTAAAAAGCTGTTAGTGTTTGAAATCTTCATGTTTCAGTACTCTTGCGTTTGACTTGTAATATTTAGTAAACAAATTTTGTGAAATCTTATGAAAAAATTCACACTCTCTCTTCACACCATACGTGAATTTTTACAACTTAGTCACAAAATCCCTAAAGCTGGAATTTCTAGTGGGGAAACATGGGTATAAATGGTACTGATTAAAAAGCAGGTTAAAAAAATACACCAAAACCTCCTCATTTAGGGCGAAGATTCAATGTCATTCCCTTTTTTATTCCAAGAAAAGAGTACTCTTTCCCCCTGTAAGTCTCCATTATAGCATTTCTTACACTGTTAGTGATTGTCTTATTTGGATATTCTTAGAAGGAATTTTTACGAGAATCTCTGAACAATTATTTGTTTTCTTTAAATATATTTAAACCTTTTGAATAGCTTGCATTTCAGTTATTAACATAATAAAAACATTTAATGCTGAGGAATTTGAGATAAAAATCTAAAACAGTAATGGGGATTGTTTGAATTAATTTTATGGAACGGTCTAGATGGATTTACATATCTACCTATAGTTTAAATTGGGAGCTGCTTTGGAGTTAGTGTTAAAGTTTACCCTAACAGTTTTATAGAAGTCATTACATTATTAAATCAAAACTTTTAAAAACTATCTTTGCTTTTTACAAATAATTTTTAGTGTCCAGAGAAGATCACATTATTCTGAAGACTGACTGTATTTGTGACTTAGTTAATGGTTTCTGCATGTTTCATATGAATCATATTAAGCAGAAATACTTTAAGCAATGCTGAATTTGTAAACTAAGGAACAATACTAGAATGTAAAATCTTGCTAAGAATATCTTGTAAATTTAACTCTAAAACAAAGCATAGTATCTTAGTTCCTGTTTTTCATACATTTCATTTATGTTGGTTCCATTGAGGGCCGAATTAAAAAGAACAACTCTGCTCTTGAAGTCTGTTTGAGTTGATTGGTGTGTGACTTGCAAAATGTGTCAATTTGGAATTCTCTTAAACATAGTCCCAACTTGTTTACGCTGATGTTACAAAATGTTCTGGGAGTGAATCGTTCAGTTTGCATATTGCCAAGCAAAGTGCCCATGAACCTGAAGTTTCATGGTACAAAATTTAGCTGATAGTATATTATGTTTTATACCTACTTCTGTTGGAGGTGTGGGATGGCACTGGTGGTAAGGATAAGTGAAGGAACAGACTCCCTTTCTCACTGGGGGATAAATGTTTGTCAACTTGAGGAGTAACAAGTCTATCACTTTTAAGTATCTAAAAATGCAGTGCTTTACCCCATCTCTGGGATTTCTTAGGCCTGGTCTACACTAACCCCCCAGTTCGAACTAAGGTTCGCAACTTCAGCTACGTGAATAACGTAGCTGAAGTCGACGTACCTTAGTTCGAACTTACCGCGGTCCAGACGTGGCAGGCAGGCTCCCCCGTCGACTCCGCGTACTCCTCGCGCTGAGCAGGATTACCGGAGTCGACGGGGAGCACTTCTGGGTTTGATTTATCGCATCCAGACAAGACGCGATAAATCGAACCCAGAAGTTCGATTGCCTGCCGCCAAACTAGCGCATAAGTATAGACAAGCCCTTAGTGGTTTCTATGCTTTGCTTTGGAGTTTGAAGCAAACTGAGCACAGCTCTTTGAATCCGAACAGCCCTTCTACTCTTACAGGTCTAATTTAGGTGATAACTGAACAGTATATTCACTGTACCAAACTGAAAATTTAAATAGGGGAGGGGTATTTTGTTTATTATGTAATATGTTTTCTGTCTGCCTTTTCCTAGCAAACTAATAATCAATGAAGCAGCAAAAGGAGAAAAGACTCAATTGTGGCTCTTCATATATACTATTTTCATGATGAATTAAATATCTAAACAACTTACAAATGTTTTAAAATCCTATCTTCCTAAATTTGTAATGTTAAATAAGACTGGATGGCAGCCAATTCTATACCTTGATCATAAATTTGGTAGCAAAGCTTTTCACTTAACAGTTTAAATATTGCTGTAGTAATAGGGAAGAAATAAAATGCTGTGTAACATTACAAACTTGCTAGAACTGTTTTGGATAAAACTGTTGAGTTGCTTTATGTAAAATATAAATGAACAACAGTTCAGGTCTTGAAGTGGGCAAACATGCACTGGAACATCTTAATAGCAACTGCCCCATCTCCAGGCACACCCTCCCCCAGCTATGTATATCACACAACATTGTCAGCCTGTGATGGAAGTGCTGTCTATATACAATGCGCCTTTGAAGGGTCATGCTTCCTTGTAGGCTGAACAATCTTCAGTGAAGATCATGGTGGTTTTCTGGTACAGTGAAGAGTAGACAAGGTAAAAGAAAATTGTGTAAAAGAGGAGAGGAATCAAAACTGGGGAAGAAAGTCTAAGTTATTGAGAAGCCATCCTGAAACCAAAAGAAAAGGGGATCCTTTTTATAATGTAAATGACACTCCAGGGGAAGGATGGTTTTATTTTGATCTCTCTCTTTCTCTCTTGGTCAGTTCAACAATCATAGAAGGGGAGGAAGAGAGACTGTGGATCACATTATTATTGGTGATTACTTTGCAATCAAAGAAATCCTAAGTGAAAACCTACAGAGTGACCCAAGATTCTTGTTGTTTATTTTCATTTCTATTTGAAATAAAGTACAATGGGGAAGATAGAGGATCCTTGTCACTCCCATTCCTTATCCCTTTATTGTTCCTACCCATTTTCCAGATTTTTTTTTTTAGTGAAAGTTTTACAACGTCTTCTAAAAGGAATCTCCCTTGAAGATTTTGAAACCAGGATGATTCGTAGTGTTATCAGTGCTAAGTCCTTATAATATACTTCCATTTGAAAAATGGAGATGCTGATAGAAGGAATTGACTTGTTCTGTAGGGGCAAATGGTGTTGCCAAACCATGTCTTTATCACTACAAGACAGCTTCAAACTGAATGTTCTAGGGCAGTGGTTCTCAACCTTTACATAAGAATGGCCGTACTGGGTCAGACCAAAGGTCCATCCAGCCCAGTATCCTGTCTACCAACAGTGACCAATGCCAGGTGTCCCAGAGGAGTGAACCTAACAGATAATGATCAAGCGATCTCTCTCCTGCCATCCATCTCCACCCTCTGACAAACAGAGACTAGGGACACCATTCCTTACCCATCCTGGTTAATAGCCATTAATGGACTTAACCTCAATGAATTTATCTAGTTCTCTTTTAAACCCTGTTATACTCCTAATCTTCACAACCTCTTCAGGCAAGGAGTTCCACAGGTTGATTGTGCGCTGTGTGAAGAAGAACTTCCTTTTATTTGTTTTAAACCTGCCCATTAATTTCATTTGGTGGCCCCTAGTTCTTATATTATGGGAACAAGTAAATAACTTTTCCTTTTTCACTTTCTCCACACCACTCATGATTTTATATACCTCTATTATATCCCCCCTTAGTCTCCTCTTTTCCAAGCTGAAAAGTCCTAGCCTCTTTAATCTCTCCTCATATGCTACCCGTTCCAAACCCCTAATCATTTTAGTTGCCCTTCTCTGAACCTTTTCTAATGCCAGTATATCTTTTTTGAGATGAGACCACATCTGTATGCAATATTCAAGATGTGGGCTTACTATGGATTTATATAAGGGCAATAAGATATTCTCCATCTTACTCTGTCCCTTTTTTAATGATTCCTAACATCCTATTTGCTTTTTTGACTGCTGTTGCACACTGCGTGGATGTCTTCAGAGAACTATCCACGATGATTCCCAAGATCTCTTTCCTGATTAGATGTAGCTAAATTAGCCCCCATCATATTGTATGTATAGTTGGGGTTATTTTTTCCAATGTGCATTACTTTACATTTTTCCACATTAAATTTCATTTGCCATTTTGTTGCCCAATCACTTAGTTTTGTAAGATTTTTGAAGTTCTTCACAGTCTGCTTTGGTCTTAACTATCTTGAGCAGTTTAGTATCATCTGCAAACTTTGCCACTTCACTGTTTACCCCTTTCTTCAGATCATTTATGAATAAGTTGAATAGGATTGGTCCTAGGACTGACCCTTAGAGAACACCACTAGTTACCCCTCTCCATTCTGAAAATTTACCATTTATTCCTACCCTTTGTTCCCTGTCTTTTAACCAGTTCTCAATCCATGAAAGGATCTTCCCTCTTATCCAATGACTTTCCAGACTACTGTACCCCTTTCAGGAGTCTGATTTGTCTTGTGTACCCCAAGTTTCACCTCACTTAAAAATGACTTGCTTACAAAATCGGACATAAAAATACAAAAGTGTCATGGCAAACTATTACTGACAAATTGCTTACTTTCTCATTTGTCTGTATGAAATTTTAGTTTATAATGACTTCACTAGTGCTTTATGTGTAGCCTGTTGTAAAACTAGGCAAATATCTAGATGAGTTAAGGTACCCCCTGGAAGACTTCTTCATACCCCCAGGGGTACGCTTACCCCTGGTTGAGAACCACTGTTCTAGGGGATATTGAAGCACTGGGTCTGACAATAGGACTTGAAATACTGGTGCCTCAAAAGGACACATCAGTGAGAGCTAGGCGTTCTAGCCTGTTTCATGCTTGGGTGCTGAGACAGGACTGGGAATCCAGTCAGGTGATAAATTCAGAGAAGAGGACTTACAGTGAATAATTCTGCCCCCCTCTCCCTCCAGTATGGACAGAGCTGGTAAAGCCAAGAGGGAATGCTTTAAATGTGGATGTGACAAGTACAACCATACTGTACACATTTGCTCCTCTAATGAGACCATTATCTAGCAGCTTATGAAATTATTTTTATTTATTTAACATTTACATTGCAGTAATGCCTGCCCAGTCCCATTTTGCTAGGTGCTATATAAACAGATAGTAAATGACAGTCCTTGCTCCTAAGGAGTGATTGGAAACAGTCAATCTGTGGATTCACTTTTTTTCTCTACCCCTCTGCCTCCCCAGTTTCCCTCAGTGCATTCTGGATTTATTTGTTTAGAATAAAAAAATTGTGTGCTGCATCTTACTCCCACCCTCTAGTCTGTCCTCGGTATGTTTTCTGCTTAGATGATAAGGGCTTTAGGACAGGGACCTGTCCTCCATTTGGAGCTGTGTAAATAATAAATACAACACAAGTACAGTTGTTCTGATTCATTCTTCTTTTTTTAAATGACCTAAAAGTGGATGCTATCAGTTACAAATTTTGGAGCTGGTAAAACCATGTTGTTATGTCGCTTTTGGAAATATTTATTTTCACCACTTAGAAATATGACACAAACTTTTCACCTTGTTATGGGTGGTTTGAAAATATCTGAAAATATTTTAAGTGTTTTTGATCAATCCCAAATGTACCCATTTGATTTCTCATTGTGAACTGCAATACCTTTCCATGTGTGAGAGAGCAGGAAGGTTTCAGTGGTACAGTAAGATGAAATGCAAATATTTAGGTGTTCACATGTTTAACTAGATTAGAAATTTAGCTGGAAGCGTATTATATCCTCCTTATAACACCATCCTTTCAGAGCCCAGCATTTGAAATGTTGAAAAGTGTGTTGGTAATGGTCCCACAGTATAAATATAGTACCTAGCTTGTAACAAGTGATGTTAAGCTTGGCACAGAGCTTAATATCCAGTACAGAGCTTTGATTACCCAAAGCTCCTATCTTCTCACACTTGACCAACACTTGAGAGCCGTAATGTTTTTGGAGTCAGGGCCTTGGACTTGGCAGGGGAGAAGCTGTTCCATATCTTTGTGTATGATGGCCAGGGGGCAAGAAGTGATCAGAAGATAGAATGGCAACACAAGACTGGAGAATTTTTAGTGGAGTGTAGATAGATATGTAGGAAGAGGGGTTTGTGCTGAAGTTGACCTGGAATTCACATTTTGTGGCTTTGGATTTGCCTGTACTTCAGTTTAGGTTATGAAGCCTCTCTCCCACCCCCCAGTAAAAGCGCAGCAGCATTTTGAAGCATTGCCTGCTTACTAGTAGATGGTATCCTTTACTATGCAATAACCAGTCTGACCACTGAATCAGCACTTGAAGTTATGTACAGCTGCTTCTGTATTGCTCTTCAGTTGAAATGAGTCTTCTCTACAAGGTATTCAGTCATTGAGACTGAGGAGTAAATACACTTGAATCTGGAAAATAGTTACATAAAATATGTAGAAAAGTCTATCCCACAAAAGTCTAAATATTTAGGTCTCAAACATACAATATTGCTACTCAATTTCTGTTGTTAATGTTTACTTAAAGTAAACATTCTGGCTTGTTCTTCTGTGCTGACAAAATGGATGCCTTTGCTTGCTTTCTACTTGTGTGCTCTTGAAGAGTGATGATGTCATTGTTGAGAGAAATGTTGGTTGGGATAACATTGGCTTTGACCAGCAAAACAAACTTTATTCCTTCTATCAGATATTTAAGGAAAAGACAAATGATGGAAGAAAGATTTTTATTTTCTATAGAAAGAGGAAGGAATTCCAGCTTTATGGTGTAGCAGTAATGTCTTCATTACTGTTTACTCAAGTTTTTCTACATTTCTCAGCTACAGTCCTTCATTGTGGCTGTTAGTTTAAAAACAATTAAGTAGGATTGCATAGTGAAGGAGGGAGAGTCTAGTCCATTTCACTTTCCTGCTGCAACCCATGTGCAGTGTTTTGGCATAGATTCTGTTCCCAATTTAGTACATCAAGCATGCTTCAGAATCAAGTTGTCTATTAAACTCAGACATGGTCCTTATGAAATGAGATTGAAAGGAAGGTCACAGTCTCATTTCCCCCCCTCTTACTCTTTAAGCATGTAACATAGGAAAACATGATCCATGGCCACTAGCAGTGAATGTCTATGTTTGCATTAGATGCATCTATCATTAAATGTTGTGTCAAAGTTATAGTGACACTTGGAACAAATGCTGCTTGCACCTGTTCCAAAGCAGCTTTGTTTCCTTTCTTAATAAAACTAGTAGAACCTCAGTTATGAACTGACCGATCAACCGCACACCTCATTTAGAACTGGAAGTACACAATCAGGCAGCAGCAGAGATTTAAAAAAACGCAAACATAGTATAGTATTATGTTAAAAGTAAACTACTAAAAAAATAAAGGGAAAGCAGCATTTTTCTTCTGCCTAGTAAAGTTTCAAAGCTATATTAAGTCAGTGTTCAGTTGTAAACTTTTTAAAGAACAACCATAACATTTTGTTCAGAGTTATGAACATTTCAGAGTTACACACAACCTCCATTTCTGAGGTGTTCATAACTCTGAGGTTCTACTGTAGATCTGTGTAAAAGGATCACTTCACAATATGGTTTCTAAAGTTTGTTTGTAGATTGTCATCGGCAAAGCCTCTCAGTGAGGGGCATGTAAATATGGCCATACATTGGGTCCTTTGCATATCTAACATGAGTTCAGTCCTGTGCATATCTGATAGATTTCCAGGAAGGAGACGGCAGCACTACATCTAACATTTATTAGATTATTTCTGATCATGAGCAAAAGGTAAAATTATCTGAAATGGTTTTTGTTGGTGCCATGGTTAGTAACAGAATTAAATTTAGGAATGCTCAATCTGTTTGTGTACAGTTAAACTATAAATAGCCTATTCTCCTGTTTAATTGGGTTAATTTCTATATGCTGTGGTGCTTGCCTAATGAAGGAGGGGGGAAGGAAATGTTTTAAAAGTTCATTAAAGATGGGTTTTAATGAATATATACAAAAAATTAACATTTTTGCATATTTATATAACTGGATTTTATCAAATTTAAAACAGTTAACAGTTAAAGCAAACATACAGACATATGGTTTAACTTTTTTGTTTATAAGTGACTATTTTTTGTGTTAAATCTGTTTTAAACAGTCTATTTTTCTGAATCTAAATTAAAGCTACATTTGCCATGACTGTTCATTTCTGTAGTACCTATTGCTTTTACAGTTAAGCACCATTAGCTTTGCTGTATGCATAGTAAATAAAGTACTTTAGGAGAAAAAGAACAAAAATTGCTTTTAACTAATATACCTCTACCCCTATGTAACGCTGTCCTCGGGAGCCAAAAAATCTTACCGCGTTATAGGTGAAACTGCGTTATATCGAACTTGCTTTGATCCACCGGAGTGCGCAGCCCCCTCCCGCTCCCTCCCCCCGGAGCGCTGTTTTACCGCATTATGTCCGAATTCATGTTATATCGGGTCGCATTATATCGGGGTAGAGGTGTACTAGTGAAATTACATAAACCCTAATCCTACAAACGCTTATGCACCTGCTTAACTTTACTTCTCTGAGTAGTTTCACAATAGGACTACTCAGAGTAAAATTAAGTAACTTCATAAGTGTTTGCAGGATCAGGGCCATAGTGAACAAAATGCTACGGATGAATGGATGTTGGAGGACTTGTTAGCTCTCTTAAGTAGTTAATGACAGTTCAGTATACTTGAACTGAGGTTTGAGATTTTTCTGTGGCAATACTGATTGTCAGGGATACTATAAAAAACAATTTGCAAGTTAATGCACAAAACCCATTCCTTCTGATGTCATTGTTCAGATGTTTTCAAAATAATACCCCATTTGGAGTATATTTCCAGTTCATCTCAAGATGGACTACAGAAAATCTAGAGAGAGCTACAGCGTTAAAATAATTTATATTCTTAATACAATTCTATTTGTATTCTGAAGTCTAAAATTTACTTTCTAGTGTTTACTATATCTCTATGCCTGTGTGTAAAATGAAGATAATGGCAAATCATTACCCAAGATACACGTTTATTACTTTAATCAGGGTTAAGTATTGCTTGTGAGTTGCGCAAAAAAGTCTGTTGTGTATTACCTGTAAACAAGTTGCATATATATTTGTTTTTATTTTTCAGATGTACTTTCAGGTTTCCGAGCACAAACATCAAGATAACATTCACAGCTCTGTCCAATGAAAAGAGAGAAAAACAGGAGTCCCCAGAGTCTCCAGTGAAACCTGTGCAACCCCAGATCTCTCCCTTAACAATAAACATTCCAGACAACATGGCGCACCTGATCAGCCCTCTCCCGTCTCCCACAGGAACTATCAGGTATTTAAAACTTGCAAAATTGCATGTAGGGTAATATATGGTTACAGAATCAGTACAGAGATGTAGTTCATTTGATGTTGCTTTCCTTATGTAATAATGCTTACATTGGAGCTCAGAGCAGCCTCAGATGAGACTTGGAGTAAAATTATAGCATTGTGTTTTTTCAGTGGCTACCTATTCACATAAATATCCAAATCTGTTACTGTCATTAAAGTCTGACTTTAAATTGACAAAAGCAATAAAATTGTGTTAGGGCTGTACTCTGAATGCATCCTTTTGTTCCTAGTATTCTAGGACGGTTAGAGCAGTGAATGAGCCCACATTTCCCAGTGGCTGAAATGTTTGGACACACTAGAGTGAGTTTAAGAGTTAAGCATCAATCTTAACTTACAATTTTCTTGCCTTTGGTCTTCATTATACCTGTGACAACACTTTAATGTAGTTTCTATTTTTATTTCCGTTGTTAGTGCTATTCTTAAGCCGCTGACTAAAATCCAGTATCCTCAGTAAGTTTGTCAGCAGAAAAATATGTTTTAGTAGTTTGGCAATGCTTACTTTGAAAGCTAAGGATTAAAAAAAGTCTCTTACTGACTAGTGACTACAGTCAGTAAACTAAGTTTCTTATTTATAGTATTTCAATATAGCATCAGGAGAAGTATAGTGTTGAAAAATGTTTTGGTAGGTGCGGTTAATTTGGGTCTGTCAGTTTAGCTGTGTTGATTAGAGACTCGCAGCCATCATTTGACTTGTTTGTTGGGTTGAAGTTCAACTAAACGAAAGGTTTAATTGCTCTTCTTGCAAACTATTATAAAAGCATTTTGAATAGAATTTTCAGAAGCACCAAAGTCACTTAAATATTTTTGAAAATTCCACCTTTTCCTCGCAGATTCTAGCAGATCTGCTTGATTCAAGGAATATAAAGCTAGTGTGTCTAATTCTGTTGATCTTTACATTTGGATCCTGTTATGAAGTTTAAATTCAGAGGTAAATCTGTTGATACTCAACAAGAGCAGAGATCTTGATTCCAGTTTTGTGATGGTGTTTGCAAATTGTGCATTTGGAAAAAGTTATTTGATAGTATAGCAGTCTTGGATTTTTTATTTAAACCAGGAAAAATTTATCTTCCCCAAGAAATGACTGCATTCATAAATATTTCAAGAAGTATTTCACCATTGCTTTTTGCATTATCTCAGCTGTTGCAGTTATCTCCCAAGGCTACTAAACAACTATTAAACTATACCATTAAAAATCACAGCAGTTCTGAGTCTATTTGACTAGCTTGACATTTTCTTCTTTAATTCACCAAGTTGTGTGAAGGATTTGTAAACTTGCTTTGATTATACCATATGTGTTGCTATGTAAATACATGGTACAGTGAGCTAAGTAAAGGGATACTGTCAGTTGATATGCGCAAAACTTACATAGCACAGCAGTGACGAACACTTTTTAAAAAGTGCTGATCCTCTGACTCTTAACCCTCAAAACAAGGCCTGTTCCACACAACATTAACAACATTCCATCTTCCCTGTTGGACAGTCCACTAACAGTTAACTTCAAATGTTGGAATTGTGGAGATAAGAAGTTTCTCTTCAAGAACAGTGTTTTTGTATGTTACTCTGTCTACATGCAAGAACATGGCAGGCACTGCAGAGAGAGACAGCAAGATGTTCCTGTCTGCTTGCAAAGCAAATTTTGGCAGATACAACTCTTTGTCCCGTCAGTCCAGATGGTATCCCTTAACTCTAGTTTTCCTTAAAGTTTTAAATTTTATGTATTTTGATTAATCTAAAATAGTATCTTTGATTTGTAACAAGGCTAGTGGATGGGGACCTGGCAGACTTCTTAGATTCCTGCTTTTATTTTCATATATGTGTGTGTGTGTGTGTTTTTTTTTGTTTTTTTTTTTTTTTTTTTATGCTGCTGAGGGCATAATTGAATCCTGTCATTATGTAAACATTTTTGGGGCTTATTGGTTTATATGAAAATATGTAAGCAGAGAAATGATTGCTCACTGACTGTTTCTCAACTGTAAAGGAACAAAAGGGAATTCTGGAAGAATAGCTGTTTATACAGCTATGATTCCGGGTGCACTATAAAAGGTGGAAAAAAACATAAACTTTCAAAAGATATGGTAGAAATTCATTTAAAGTTTAGAGTTTAATATTTTGTACCTTCCCAACACTAATGAGCCTTAGCAAACTGCCAATTATCAAATTTTACCTTTGGCTACTGTTCTGTTGGTGTCTTTTCCACTTATGTCGTCATCTCCCCAGTCTTTGGCCTATTCGATTATTACGTTACATGAGGATTTATAGTGTTCATACAGCTCAGTGTCTGTATATAATTCTAAGTCAATTTACCTGAAGTATATATTTGATTAAATGAGAATCACCCAGAACTCTTTCTTGTAGTTTGTAACTTTATTATATTTTCACAAACATGCTGTTTTGTCCAGACACATTATCAGTGTTTCTGACTAAGCTAAGAACAAGCACGTGGTGGAAATCTCATGTAGACCTATTTTCTGAAAACTTTCAGATCAGAGGTTCAGACGAGTATCCAGAATTTTTGGTTGTATAAGTAAATTGAACCTCCAACTAAAATGTACATATTGTCAGCAAAGCTAACATAAATACAATATAGCCTACAAAACAGTTAATCTTCTTTCTTTGAAGAGAGAGGCTGAAACCTCATTTGACAGGTTTCTTCCTGGAGTGATTTTGATTCTTACAGCAAGTTATAAATCCCATTTTCCAAGCATTTATAATGGAAATACTGACAGACCCTTAATGACAGTCTGGGAACACTAGTGAGTTTTCCTACAGCTAGAGCTATTTGATTAGACATAACGTGGTGATATACTGTATAACAAAATAGTAGGATCCTCTTTTTATATTCTACAGTGCTGCAAATTCCTGCCCATCTAGCCCGCGTGGTGCAGGCTCTTCAGGGTACAAAATGAGTCGTGTAATACCATCTGACCTACATTTAATGGCTGACAATTCACAGTCAGAAAATGACAAGGAAGCATCGGGTGGTGATAGCCCAAAGGTAAACGTTGCACAGAATAAAACCATAAATAAAAATAAAGCCTTGAGCCCAATGTACCAATGTTGCAAATTTGTTATCCAAAGTATATGAACTTAAACATGATTTGGCATTTAGAAATTGAAAACAGATTGAAGTCAGAGATCTTTGTGGTTCAGTGTGCCTTGTATCTTGATTTTTTTTTTTAAATATAGATCTCCATTGAAGAGTTTCATGTCTGTACTGGCTTTTAGTACTTGCATGCTCATCGTTTTTTAGACATTTAGATTCATGGTCCTTGGTTAAATGTTGTATTAGTTTCTTTTGATTTTTACTGTCATCTTAAATCCTCCTGATTGGAAGATGTAAGTTTGGTTTTAGCTTTTCCTTTTTAAATCCTCAGGTCATCCAGAAGTGTTAAAAAATGAAGTTGATTATTGCATTTTGTAATTTTAGAAAAGAGGTATACTACTGTAAAGTTTATGGAGGCAAATATTTTAAGGGTTCTTTTATTTTTTTATAGGATGACTCAAAACCACCTTATTCCTATGCACAACTAATAGTACAAGCAATTACAATGGCACCTGATAAGCAGCTTACACTAAATGGAATTTATACGCACATAACTAAAAACTATCCATACTACAGAACAGCAGACAAGGGCTGGCAGGTAAATTTCATTTCTAGTATTTCTTTTAAAAGTCATGAATAAAAACGACTATTAGTATGATAAATGAATGATAGTAAATAATCCAAGTCAACTTGTTTTATTTATACTGGTTATATTAAGTGACCATGACAGCCCTTCAGTAGATTTTTGGTGGACTGAATGGGTCATAAATTCATATGTAATGGATTTCTAATCTTAAAATCTCTAGGTTGGCAGGAGCTTAGGTGTACTATGGCAGCATCATTCTCTAGCCTTAGTATTCCCTAGAGTTCCAATAGGGGAATTTACAGGACTTCTATTGGAGAAAAATATAAACATAGGTAGAAATGGATTTGTGTGTGTTTTTGCTATAAAAGAATTAATATTTTATTAGAATTTCTGCTTGCGTTAACATGCTTGTGTTACCTCAACAAGCCAAAATAAGATCCCAAAATCTCGGAATACAAGCTTGTTGAAAGCTATGGTCTTGACCTTACAGCTCCTTAGCTACAGGTGTACATATCTTGCTTTATCTTGCAGTGTTGACTACCTCATTTTTGATTTGTGCTCACACAGGTGACTAGAAAGTTCCATTTGCCCACTTAACTGCTGATGAGACTCTATCACTGCTGAGTGTGGAAGGCTAATCCATCTATTTCTGCAAAATTTTAAGCTTTTAAATAAACAAATTTCTAACCAGAACATTTACCAGGATAACCAATTGAATATAAACCAATGCACTGTTTTTTCCCCAGTACACAGATATACAATTACAGTGCCTCTGCTGCTGCTTTTAGTTTTACCAAGGGACAGCAGAGAGCAATTAGCAGGACTGATCAGTTTCTCTGCTGCTCTTCAGAACCCAGTGCATGCCTTTAAAATCACCATGTCAGTTATGTAATGTCAATTTCACTGCTTCTGTTGCTTAGAAAAGTTATCTGCAACAGAGGCAGATACCAGAGTTATTTTCAGGGAAGGTACAACCAATGCAAGCTGAGGAGGGGTAGTGGCAAAGAGTTACTTTTCACATTCACAACAAGTAGAATGCTTCCACCTTCCCAGCAGTAGGGCGGACAGGGGTTTCAGATTTGATCACCTACTAGCAAGAGGGTTATATAAAAGATGGATCACCCTGGTAGGAATCCCAGTACCCTTTTCAATCCCAGGAGCTTGAGGATACCAGGTTTATGGGTTTCTCAATAGGGACTTGGTTGGCAGGGAGCCTCACACTTCTCAGCTCTTGCTCTGGCTAGAAGGTGTCTAGTAAATTGTTCACGCTATGTATGTTTTTTTCCTCCTCTTTCACAAACATAATATAGTATTATTTGTGTGTGTGTGTGTGTGTGTGTATTTATATGGTCAGTTCTTTTCTAATAATAGTAATTGGGGTTTAAAATATTTTTGCACGCCTTGTATAAAATATATTTCAGGATTTTGTCTAAAGTACATCTATATTTATGTGTATTGTACTCTTGTTTTCCATAGACTCTAGTTGGTTGATACAGATGTGCATTATGGCCTCTAGTTTTAAAATTAGGTGTTAGATCACTGAATGTTTAGATGCATAATACTTTGCAAAAACAAAATGGCAGGCACCGCACACCCCTTATGTTTCAGAGAATTCAGTAAGAGTTACACTAATGCGTAACAACAATAGGAAAATATAATAAAGCAGAGTGGCTGTTTTGGGGAGTGGCTGTTTTGGTCAGTAGTCATGTAAAATATTGCCATAATGGTAGGTAACTTACCTCATTTGTGAACAATACTCTTAGCCTCTGGCTTCAGGCAGTAGATGACAATTTTGGTAACTAACCTATATGCTTCAGGCTATGTTTTAGATAATTGTTTCAATACCTAATGAGGCTATAGATATATTCATGTATATCTTAGAACTTTTTTTGAAGATCCATCATGTTGGACTCATTCTGTCGTGTATTTTTCCTCCAATCTAGAAAAGTTGGATTTAATCTTCTCTTCTAGCAGATGGAGACACAAATACAACTGATAAACTTATATTCTTCACACCACCTGCTAGTTCTGTTTGTCACTGGCAGGGGAAACAGCTTTTGTTAGCATCAGATTGCATTGAAGAAACTGTACGAGGGTAACATTGCCCTAAATTCTCTAAGCCTGCTGCCAAGGTCATGAATCGCATCTGAGGCTGACCTGTGACTAGGATTGGATTAAATTTTGAGGATTTTGAAGAGTGTTGATTTGGAATGTTATGAAAATTTTCCCCAGATATTTCAGTGCTAACATTCAGTGGATCAGAACTGGACAGTTAAAGTTAGTACAAACTTGAATGGTTGTATTTGTTTCCCTCCACCTGAGTTATCAAATTCTGAAAGGTCTCAGTGTGGTGTGTGTGTGTGTGTGTGTATGTATGTATGTATATGATGCATATAAAGTCAACGATAGATTTTTCCCCTTTCATCAGAACACCAGTACCTTCATACATGTCCATCCAAGTCCTCTATGAAGTGGCAACAGATTTTAGTCTTCATGCCACTGCATATTGGGCATATGGTAATATGCAGACCACAGCATGGTATGATGATCACCCTAGAGAACTGCATTTGGACCTATTGCCATTCAGAGTTTTCCTAGGCCCACTGAATCCTTGGCCTCTGTTGAGACTGTCAGGTGATTGGTATCTTTCCCTGTTTTGGGGAAGAATAACTGGGAACTGAAGTTGCCAAGAGAATCCTCCTCCTTTTGTGTGGCTTCTGGTAAGGAAAGGTGAACTCCCAAGTATCTAGCTGTATCTGAAATTTCTCCAATAAAACCTTTCCTTTCCTTACTATGAAATAATGATAGAGTATTATTGTACAAATTCAGCACCAGAATCAGTGAATATAGCATGTTTTAGCAGCCCAGTGGGAACAGTTTTGACTTTCAGTTGAGCAGTGGAGGAAGGTATGGTATTTCAGGTACTACTAATTCTTCTTTTTATCCACTGCTTTATGTCCACACAACTTTGGAAACCATGCGTTGTGACTACTGTCCTTCTTGCGAGAGGATTGAAATGAGATTCCCTTAGGAGCTTGTTAGCATTGTTCTTTAATTGCTGGGAGAGGTTTGAGCAATGCCAAGGCTCCCTTCCCCAGGCTTAGTATGCTGCCTTTATAGCACTACCAGGGACCTGCTACCCTAAGGAACTGGAGACCTGAACCCTGAGTCTCCCGTACTACAGACCACTGCACTAGGCCACATTCTGACTTTTTAGTAAAAATATATATGAATTCTACATATTTTTTTATGTTCCATAGAATTCAATACGCCACAATCTCTCTCTGAATCGTTATTTCATCAAAGTACCACGTTCCCAGGAAGAACCAGGCAAAGGCTCATTCTGGAGGATAGACCCTGCCTCTGAAAGCAAATTAATAGAGCAGGCTTTTAGGAAAAGGCGGCCTAGGGGAGTACCTTGCTTTAGAACCCCTCTGGGACCACTCTCTTCTAGGTAAGGAAAAACAGATGAACAAAAAGACATTTAATTTTCAGAAGTTTACCTTAAATGTTAAATTTCCTGCTGGAAGTAAGAGAGAACAGTACTTTAAATAGTAATATGTTGGTACGGTAAGACTGAATTATAATTCTATAATAGAACCAAAAACAATGGCTGTTTTTAACCTTCAGGCTCGTACAAACTAGATAGTTTTGTATACAGTACTAAAATCACAAGTTTAGTTATTTAATTTAAAACACCAGTAAAAGATTGTCCTCATGCACGAGGTTTGTTTTCTATTGCTTTTTTTAGTGCTAATGTACTGGCTCAGTTTACTTAAGTAATTGTTAGCTTGTTAATATATGAAGGGCTTTCTGTACTTTAGTGTTACACAATTACAATTTTAATTGCTAACTTTATCCCTCCCATGCCTTTAAAAATTGTGTTTCGTTTGATAATGTTTTACTAGTATTCTTAATGGTGAAATATACAGACTTAATTACTAGCTATGTAATGATTGTGTCCCCTTTCTGCTGCTGCTGGCTTCCTTTGACTTACCCTTAGATAGAGCCACTCATTATTCTGCCCCCCTAGAAAAAACATTTGTTCTGTTGCATGGATTGCTTGAAAACACTCCATCAGAAAATGTCCACATGTTTCTATTACATTAACCTTAGCCAAAGCCTGCCTTTGAATTCTCCCCTTGGTTATAACAGAGGCTTTATGCAGAATCAAAATCATGGATTTGGTGGGTACTTGTTTGGTAGAAGGCAAAGGGTTCCCCCTTGTGGAAAGTAGATATATTACAATTTTTTTTAGAAGCAAGGTCACTCATCTTTCACAATTACTTAAAACATACCAGCTGCCGCTTTCATTTTCTTAAAATACAGAAGTGCCCCAGCTTCTCCTAATCATTCTGGAGTGTTATCTGCCCACTCCAGTGGCGTACAGACCCCAGAGAGTTTGTCAAGGGAAGGATCTCCAGTCCCAATGGAACCTGAGCCTAGTGCTATCCAGCCAAAATTAGCAGTAATACAAGAAGCACGATTTGCACAGAGT
Source organism: Trachemys scripta elegans (assembly GCF_013100865.1). Taxonomy (NCBI): domain Eukaryota; kingdom Metazoa; phylum Chordata; order Testudines; family Emydidae; genus Trachemys; species Trachemys scripta. Next base: position 16,059,937 of record NC_048311.1, on the reverse strand, counting down.
GCCCCAGGTGAGCATTTTTAAAATATTTTTTTGGTGTGGGGTGATGAGGGAAAATTTGTAAAATATGTTGCCTGAAACAGTCTTGGTGGAATTCACACCTAAATTAAGAAATCAGTGAATGTTTTCAGATAGATAATTAACTTTTAAGGCAAAGCATGGAGAAGTGCATAAACTCGGTGTGTGAAATATTTCCTGAAAATGGCTAATACGGTCGATACATTTCCTTCCTGGTATTTATGTAAGTTCATTCCAGCACAGATAGATGCTTGCTTTGCTGGTAAGCAGAGACTGTACTTCTATCTCAGTTAGGAAAACAGTGGCATATCAGTGACATCTCTTCTGGAAAACGATTATATCTTTTTGTGCAGCACAGATTCTCCATGTGCAGAACATGAATTTGGATAAAAAGCTCCATTAAGAATGGTTGGTGAAAACCAAAGTGATTTCCTGGATCAAGGGTTGCTATACTAAATAAATAAATCTCTCACTTATTTACAGTACACATTTGTAGCCATTTTGCCCTTACCCCCAAAGCAGAAGGGAAGAGAACCAGAATTGGGAAGGGCTAAGGAGTTGAATGGTGGGATGTTTCTTTTGTATTGATTTATCCTCCCTACTCCCCCATATTTACCTGTGTTGTATTGGTAGTTTTATTTGTATTCTAGCTATCAAGTTTCCTAATGATATCCCTTATGATACAGTGAAGGCCTGTGTAGGTCTTGTGACAAGATGCATGGAGTCAGGAACAGCAGTCCGATCATTCCAACTCTACATGCTAAAATTGTAAGGTGTAATTGTAAGGTGCAATAAGAGTCTTTATTTTTCATGTTTTAGCTCTTGTAGCAACCAGGGAAAGGGAGTAGTGAGGGTTGTTGCTTTTACAAGGCTTCAGTGTTCATTGTGTTTAAGAGGATGATTAACAAAAAAACATATACATGATTCAAACTTTCAGTGTAATTTATCTTTGCCTTTTTTGATAGGATCACCTCTATCTAGCCAACCTGTTTTAATTACTGTACAACGGCAGCTACCACAAACTATTAAACCCGTCACCTACACTGTTGCAACTCCTGTGACAACATCAACATCCCAGCAGCCTGTAGTTCAGACAGTTCATGTTGTTCATCAGATACCAGCTGTGTCAGTCACAAATGTGACTGGATTAGCACCAGCAAACACTTACACGGTAGCTGGACAGGCAGTGGTTACACAAGCTGCAATGGTAACCCAGCCCAAGGTAGAACCTCAAGAGAATGGAGATCACAAGGAAGTAAAAGGTGAGAATTGGCTTAGTTCAGTAAGTCTTATATAAATATGTGTCTTATTTACCTTTTAATGCCTTATTTGCCTTTAAAAAATCACTTCATAGGTGCAAGTGAAATTTTTTTTTTTAAACTAAGGGCAGTTAAGCGATTAAAAAAATTAATTGCACGATTAATCGCAATTGTAAACAATAATAGAATGCCATTTATTTAAATAGTTTTGGATATTTTCTACATATTCAAATATATTGATTTCAGTTATAACACAGAATACAAAGTGTACAGCGCTCACTTTATATTATTTTTTATTACAAATATTTGCAGTGTAAAAAAACAAGACATAGTAATTTTCAATTCACCTAATACAAGTACTGTAGTGCAGTTTCTATAACATGAAAGTTGAACTTACAAATGTAGAATTATGTGCAAATAAATAACTGCACTCAAAAATAAAGCAATGTAAAACTTTAGAGCCTACAAGTCCACTCAGTCCTACTTCTTGTTCAGCCAATTGCTCAAACAAGTTTGTTTATATTTTCAGGAGATAATGTTGCCTGCTTCTTGTTTACAATGTCACCTGAAAGTAAGAAATGGCACTGTTGTAGTCAGTGTTGCAAAATATTTATGTGCCAGACGCACTGAAGATTCATATGTCCCCTTCATGCTTCAACCACCATTGCAGAGGACATGCATCCATGCTGATGATGGGTTCTGCTCAATAACGACCCAAAACGGTGCAGACCGATGCATGTTCATTTTCATTATCTAACTCAGATGCCACTAGCAGAAGGTTGATTTTCTCTTTTAGTGGTTCGGGTTCTGTAGTTTCTGCATCAGAGTGTTGCTCTTTTAACTCTTCTGAAAGCATGTTCCACACCTCATCACTATCAGATTTTGGAAGGCACGTCAGATTCTTAAATCTTGGGTCCAGTGCTGTAGCTATCTTTAAAAATCTCACATTGGTACCTTCTTTGGGTTTTGTCAAATCTGTAGTGAAAGTGTTTTAAAATGAACAACATGTGCTGGGTAATCAATTGAGACTGCTATAACATGAAATATATGGCAGAATGTGGGTATAAAAGAGCAGGAGACATGCAATTCTCCCCCAAGGGGTTCAGCATCATCAGCATGGAAGCATGTCCTCTGGAATGGTGGCCGAAGCATGAAGGGACATACAGATGTTTAGCATATCTGACACATGAATACCATGCAGTGCTGGCTACAAAAGTGCCATGTGAATGCCTGGTCTCACTTTCAGGTGACATTGTAAATAATAAGCAGGCCGCATTATCTCCCATAAATGTAAACAAACTTGTTTCTCTGAGCTATTGGCTGAATAAGAAGTAGGACTGAGTGGACTTGCAGGCTCTAAAGTTTTACATGGTTTTGTTTTGAATGCAGTTATGTAACAAACAACAAATCTACATTTGTAAGTTGCATTTTCATGATAAAGAGATTGCACTACAGTACTTGTATAAGGTGAATTGAAAAATACTATTTCTTTTGTTTATCATTTTTACAGTGCAAATATTTGTAATCAAAAATAATAGAAAGTGAGCAGTGTACACTTTTTGTATTTAATAAATTTTGATTAGTATTCTATTGTTTAACAGTGCGGTTAAAACTGCAATTAACTGCAATTTTTTAAAATTACAATTAAGCTTTTCGAGTTAATCACGGGAGTTAACTGTGATTAATCGACAGCCCTAGTTAAAATAGAATTTTTATTCCATGCTTTTTCAGATGCTTTGAGGTTATTAGTCAGATTAATTATGTTCATTGGAGGGATAAAGCAACTAAATCACTTTTTGTCATGTTCTGTTTTAAGCCATCTTGTCTTAACATAACATATTAAATAACTTTTGTTGTTTTCCAGTTAAAGTGGAACCTATACCTGCTATTAGCCATGCTACAATAGGAGCTGCTAGTCGTATCATTCAGACATCTCAGACCACGCCCTTACAGACAGTTACTATAGTGCAACAGGCACCTCTAGGTCAACACCAGCTACCAATAAAAACTGTAACGCAGAATGGAACGCACATAGTACCTATCACCACAGCGATACAAGGACAGGGCAACACTGGTAAGCTTTTGATCAATATTGCCTATAGCCACAAACGTTTCCAGTGTAGGAACTGCCTTCAGAATGAGCAGATTTGCTCAATTTCTCAGAATGTCCATTGTAAAATCTCATTTGTACTCACACTGAAAGCAACTAGAGTTGCACATGCAGTTTCAGTTTGCAAGCTGCAGCCTTTTTGTGTGTGTGTGTGTGTGTGTGTGTGTGTGTGTGACAGACAGACAGACAGACATTTGGTGTTTCCTTTCACTGGTTGTTACCAGAATGGGAAGTTAATCTCTGGAATTCTTAAAGGGGCACTGTCAGGGATTACAACTCCCAAATTAAACCCAACCTAAAAATGACTTTAAATTTTTTTTTTTTAGTTCTTTAGCAACCAGGGAAAGGGCTGCAATAGGACTGAAATGGACAGCCAGTCCTCTGGGTGGTCAAGAACAAACTGGGTGCAAGGCTTCTTTGTGGGTCAGCTTTTTAGGTCATTCTTCTGCTCCACTTTTCCCCAAAGCTTGTGAAGAATAAAAAATATTAAAATTTACAAGAATTCTGAAGGATTCTTTTAAAGCTTCTTGCCTGTCTTAATACTCTCTGACGTCTCAATTTTTGAGTAGGCAGTCTGATTGGATGGCAGGACAAACGTACATTCATATCAAATACAGCTTTTGGTTTGGTTTGCTGATAAATCTAATTTCATGCCTATTTGTTTTGACAATTTCCCTTTGAAATAAATATGCCCAAGGTAAACTAAAAAATTATGATTTAAAAAAAATCTACAGTTGATTATTTAAAGAAGATCAATCTACATGGTTGCCAATTCTTTGCTTTCTTCTCAGTTTATACGTACTTGTTTCTTTAATTAAGTTTCCTAATTGTTCCTGGAAGTTCAGATTTTACATAGGAACTTCTTTCTAAGAAATTTTCCTACTTAACTTGTTCATGTATGCTTGGAAAAGTCAAGTCCAGGCTTTTGTGAATATCCTTACTATGAGAAGAACACAAACGCAAACATAAAATGCAAAGATAGCACAGGCTATTGGGGTTGTCAGACAACAACTCCTTCCAACATAATGAGCTTCCATGAGTCAAGATACCTGGAATGCTTCAACAAAGCTATATTCCTCCATCAAGGTTTGCAGTTTGAAGTCAGTTAAAAGTTCTTGAAAATGCCATTCTTGGGTGCCTGGCTTTGTATTTCGGAACCTAATTTTAGGCTTCTATTCTTAAAAATATTGGCCTTTGTATACAAAAAAAAGTTTGCGATAACTTTATTATTATTATTGAAAATCTGAGTGACTTTTCATTGTTATCACTGAAACCATTTTGTTTTGAAATGACAAAGATTTTATGTCACTAGGAGAAGTTTTCAATAAAAATACAATTTTAGTCCCTGATGCTATAACCATTTAGATGCATGCTTAAAGGTAAGTACATGAGTAGTTCCTTTGAAGTCAGTGGGACAGTTCATGTGAGTAAAATTAGATGTGAATGTACAGTATTTGCAGAATCAGAACCTTAATTTTCAATATTTCTTTTTCTTTTCTTTTTTTTTTTTCCCCACAGCAGTTTTATAAAATTCAAATAGACCCCTTTCAGTTAAGGCATTTAAAAACAAAAACCACTTAATTTATAATTCATTATAAATCTAAATCTAAAATTGCCATAGCACACATTTTCAATTAGTTTTACAAAGCTTCAGCCTGATTTAATCTTTGATTTAAATAATTTAAAATTGCCTTAACTTTAATCACTCCACCCTGAATTTGCCATTCTGGAACAGACGGGTGATCCATTTATTGTCAGCATCTTTATTTTTGACAGTGGCCTGTACCAGGTGCTTCAGATAAAGCTGCAATAATCCCCTTTAATGGACAGTTCTGGAGTAACTACTCAAAAGGGAAGTTGTGTTCTTAACCCAAGTATTTGCTTATGCCCAGAAGCATGGGGGGCTTATATCTCATAGATTTTCTCTTATTAACTGTAACTCGATGGTCATGTCCATATGGCTGTCATTTTTTGAATGCTGCCTTGTCTTCTGGCTAGTAGTTTGCACAAGTTAATACCTTTATTTTCTAAACAAAACAAAACATTTCCTGTTACCAGTTTAAATTTTTGTTTGACATTTCGTTTAATTGGATGTATCCTTTTGAATTATGGTAATAATTTGGACCATCTTCTTTATTTTTTCTGAACAATTTACTATATGCCCCCTCTTATTTGTCTCCTCAGTTAAGCAGTCCTAATCTTTTCAGTGTCTTGTATAGGAACCTTTCCATTTCTCTGTCATAGCAGATCATCTTTGTGTCCCTTCTGTATCTGCTAAATTTTTCTGAGATGGGATGACCAGAACTAAAAGCAGTATTCAAGATGAGAATGTAACATCATTTTATATAATGGCATGATAGTATTCTCGATATGAGCAGGTATTTTATTGAAAGCTAGGTCCTTTTTATGAGTGGTTTCAGTTAAAATAGAATGCTGTAATGTTTATTAGTTTAAATTATTCTGTCCAGTGTGTACTACTTTGCATATTTCCAAATTGCAATTGAACTACTATCATGGTGTCTATTTGCCTGGCTTTGATAGGTCCATCTGAAGTTTAGTCTTTTTTTTGAGTGTCCTAAATTTTGTCATTGTGACACTTCAGTTTTCCCTTCATTTTTGCTTTTGAAAATGTTTTTGAAATTAAGTTCTTAAATCCTAGGAGTTTTTGAAAATTTTACCCCAAATCCAAAGTCACCTTTCCTCTTGTGTGTGCTAAAGCTAGTTGTTCCAAGAAGCAAGTATTTATGGAATCAAGGGATTACTTCTCTAAACAGGCTTATATGCAGGTGACTGAAGTTGCCTACTGTTGCTTGTGTTTAGAATACATTACTTTCTCCCTAGGAGCTTTTTCATGTAGAAACTGTAGAATCTTTAAAGTAAGGCTCAGACTTTTTAAACATCTGGGTTTTAAAACCGCTTTTTATGTAATGACAGTGGTCTCTTTTTTTTCTTTTTCTTTTTTTCCATCTGAAGTATCTATCTTCCTTGCTAGCTATTCAGAGATCAGATTAGGAGTTAATCAAGTTTAAAATCAGAGTATCTATCAGAAATGCATGTTTCTATTGTTGGAATGAACAAGTAGCTTTTAATTCTTTTTAATAAAGTGTTAATGAAACCTTTTCTAGTCTCCAAACCAAATTTCCGATAGACACTCATCCCTGTTTAATTTTCATTTTCCATTACAACCATTAATGTCTTTTCTGAATGGGTAAAAGCAAAATCAGTCTTTGAACAGTCTTTTGTTAATTTAAATTACAGTGTTGAAGGATGTTAAATTGATCTTGACTAAAATACTGATGCTGATATTCCAGATGCTGGTGATTCAGTTGCTATATACAGGAATTGATTTTACAAAACATGGTGCTGCATATATTGTCTAGCTTCCTTTTCAAGGTGATGCTGAAATTTATTTCCTTTGCCCATTAATTTATTCTGGTTGGGAGCTGGATTTTTCTGCTGCAGAAAACATTGCCCTTTGGCCAAAAATAGGATTAAGAATCTAAGAAATTTTTTTTGTTGTACATTGCCCCCATTCCTGGCCATTGTGTTCATTGATTGTTGTAGTGTAAACACCAAAGAAGAATATGAACTGTTTTCTAAAAATTTACATTTTGTCATCTTTATAATGTCATCCTTTTTCTGCAAGACATATTTACAAAGGTCAGAGGTGTATTGTGTCTATAAAATTAGAGTGGTTTGTACACTTTTCAGTCACATTTATTCCCCCCTAACTGAAATTATATTTTCACTAGAGCTGTGAGAGTGCAGAAAGGAAGCTCCTGTATGTAGCCTGATGGTGTCCTTGCTAAATTCAAAGTTCTCACCTATCATTTCCAAGTCCTCGGATATTTCATTGTCTAACATAATAGTATTTTAGTAGTATTTGCAGTGGATGTTATACAGTACTACTAGGACCTGTGATTTTTTCCTAAATGCTGACAAGTAGAGGACAACTGCTTTGGGAGAGAGCTTCTTAGGACCTTGGATCCTCTCTGGCCACATGATTTCAGATGAGGTTTATATACTGCTCTTAGGACAGCTGGGTCTCTCTTCTATCCCTTTTATTCATATATTCCAACAAGAAATACAATATAATGTGTAACAATTAGGGGTTTCTCAAGTACACCCACCACCAACCTAAACATTAAAACTTGGGAAACGCTGGATTAGTCAAACACTCTACACAGCAACAGTTCAGCCACTTATAGAATCCCCAGTCTTCAGCAGGCCCTACTCAGGACACATACATCATGCAACAGAGCAAAATCTCCACCAAAATAACTTTGGGGCACGAACAGTCAGATATCAGCTACGCAGCTTTCAGACCACAGTAACTTATGTTGTGAACCAAAGGTGGCCTCAGGATTTGGGAGAAGTAAAGGTGACTTAAAGCTGTCTTCCCCATCTTCCCATGATACTTCGCTGAGCACAGCTCAGCCAGGTCAACAAATCTGGTCCTTTAAATCTAAAAATTGAACTAAAATACTTTGAGAGGAAAAACATTTAAAAAAAAAAAAAAAGCACCAGATACACATTTCACTTATTCAGTATGGTGCAGAATACTTTGCTACATTTCTTTTACGTAGCATTAACTGTTCAGTCTGCTAAACTGTAGCAATGCACTTAATCAGCTACCCCCTAATTTAGCTATACAGGACTGTGGAACTTTGCTATGTATAAGAGCCTGCTTTCAAAAAGGAATTAAGCAATATGATGAAAGGTTTTGTTCTACAGTGCATCAGTGTTTTATTTGCTGTATACATTACACTATTGCATACAGAAACTGCCCCCATGCAACCTTAATTTAGCCCCCATATGCATTATGATACGGTCTTTAATTACATGATCACATACTACTTTTTCTACAGGACCTCTGCCTCATTCAGTGTTCACTGAATGAACAGCCACTCAATAGTTGGTTTTATCCTTCTTGTTCAGTGTGTGGTCAGCATTGCATTATTTGTACACCATTCAAACCCTGATCTCAGAACAGTGAGTTTTGTGGTTTGGTTTTGGTTTTGTAAATATTTTTCTGGAAATTCCAGATTCTGTTCATCTGGCTTACATCAGTATATTGGGGAAATCTGCAAATGGAGTGCAGAGTGAAGGTTTAAAATATAACTTCAGCATAGTATGCTAGTCCCTTGTTGCCAAAGAAAGTAACTAGATCTGAGAGCACTTCCCAGCTGTGCCAGAGACTCCATGTGTGATGCTGGGTTAAGTCACTTAATCTCTCTATGCCTTAGTTTCCTGGCCACAGAATGAAGATATTTCCTTTCTCCCACCCTTTTTCTTGACTATTTAAATGGTAAATGCTTCAAGGGCAGGGATTCTAATGTTTGTACAGTGACTAGAAGAATGTGCCCTGAATCCAGATTGAGGCCTCTAATGCGCTGCTGTCAAACAAATAATAAAGGAATTCATAATGTTCATAATGTTTAACAACAATGCTAGTTTGACTCTTGTATTATCTATTTCAAAATTAATTTGGAATCTGAAGTTTTTCATTATCTTTCTTACAGCTGCTGCAAGTCCTTTGCATATGTTAGCAACCCATGCATCCGCATCAGCATCTCTTCCAACAAAACGCCAGAATGGAGACCAGTCAGAACAACAAGAACTTAAACGTATCAAAACAGAGGATGGAGAAAGCATAGTGTTAGCTGTTAATGTGGACACCCCATCTGTTGCAGTGAGCGATCAAGGCAGCCAGAACTAGAAACTTAGTGGAGTTTTCTTTTTCTTTTTTTTTTTTCTTTTTTTGAAAAAAAAAAAATCAACTCCATGGTGCCAAAAGGAGACACTTAAATATAACACCTAAAACATTGGAACATGTTCTCACGCAGTGGGGAAAGGGGCCCTGTGATCAGACTTCAACTTTCAGCACTGAAAAAACAACACAGGTGGCCTTAAAACTCAGTAATTTAAAAAAAATCAAACTGCAAAACATCTTGTTCCAGAGGCTGTGACCCTGCTCCTCCCCACCCCCTACTGAAACTAACTCTGTGTACACTGAGGAGAAATCCAGTGTTGGGGAGGTCTGCAGCTTTATAAAATCTTTATTGGATTATTTTAAGGACTGAGTATCTCAGTGTAACGGCAGCATGATAAGCGCTTAGTGTGAACTGGTTTCAAACGATTGTATATTCCTTAAAGGGAACAGAGGCAAGGAGCCATTTCCTACATCTTGGCAGCTAGCCTTTCATAATGACCTACCCAATGCAGTTGTTGGTAGATATGCAGTATTTTGTTGTTCACATGTGGAATTAGAAATTTTTGAGGTGTATTTTCATTTCTTTGCAAAATAATGGGGTCTTTGACATTTCAAATCACTCCATTTCTACTCTGGAAACTTTGGAATCACACAATACTTTTCATGTGAAATTTTGTTTCGTAAAAAACTGAATGTAGGGTTTTTTTTAACCAATGGAATGATTTACTTTTGTCTGTCCTGTTAAAGTTCAGATAAAGCTACTTTATTACATCTGCAAATTTTCATATTTTAGCAGTTGCCTGATAAATTTAATCAAATTTTATTACCATGTGTAGTGATCAAATGCTTCTTCGGGCTTGCATGTAACTGATTAGAAATTACAATGTAAATGAGCCGTTAACTGACGTAAAGAACTGCTATGAATTTGACCAGAGCTGCACTTACCTGTTTCTCTTTATTGCTACCTTTTGCTGTTTGTTACTTTGTGTTGACTTTGACTGTCCCTGGCATATTTTTCCAGTCTAAAGTAAAACAAGAGTCTCGCTTAATATTGTGTATGTTTAAGATAACAGACTGTTCTTCATTTAGAAAAGATAAAATTCTTTATCACAAGTCCTTTTAAAAAGAGAGTAAAAATTATCTTGTCAGAGGTATATTCAGTATTTTTAAGCTTAAACACCCATCTGTAGAAATTAATCTGACCAGTTTATCCATAAAACTTTTGATGTCATACACTGACCCTCTGGGGTCTCCATTAAGAGTAGCTGTTGTGGTTTTCTAACAGTGGCTACCATATTATTATAATAAAAGTTTTTTTTTTTTAAAGTGTGTGTTCTGCAGTTGAACAGTTTAAAATGTATTGGTAATTATTCACTTTAATTGTGGTAATAGATTCCACCTTACATTTCCAAATTAAACTAAAAGTTTAGGCTGCTGTTCAGTCTTTAATTCACATAATGTCTTGTTCCTTCATACGGTGAGGTGAGTGAAGGCTGGAGAGTGGGCTTAAACTTTGAATTCCAGTTTGTTACTCTCTGTTGTTATCATGCAATTATTTATATAAGTATTTGTTTTCCATTTCAAAAAAGAAAAATCTGTATTTTCATGATGGACTGAAACGGCTTATATTTAGGCAGCTTTAGGAAACTCTATTTACCTGAAGACCAAATTGAGAAATCTGTACTGAGTATCATGTTAATCCACAAAATGGAGCTGTTACAATGTTAATGCAGATAATACATATTAAAAATTATGAAAAATACTGTACACTAGCTGAGTTTATAAGAGGCATTTTTAAAAAATCTATGATGTAAAACTCCAGAATGATATTCAGAGTGTTAATGGGAATTTTAAAAAAATTGAGAATAAGCATCCCTTGATAGTAATCTGTTTTTTGTTATTGGACACTTCATACACAGCCATGTAGATTTAATTTAAAATCAAGGCAGTAGGTGGATATAAACCTACTGATTAGAACTTGGTTTATATTCAGAAGTGAGTCTGTTCACAACTAGAAATGAGTGAATGAGTGAAATCTTTTTAATAAATTGTTAAATTATTCAAAAAATGTCACTAAGTTAGTCTAACAGTTACTCCCAAGTGTGTTTATGAAGTGTTCACTTAGGTCTGCTGCTTGACAGTTTATACTGGCAATGCCAATATAGCTGCTAATAGCAGAGCAAGTGGTGACTTGGTCCTGAATGTTTAAGCAGAAAAAGGCTGTGCTGGCAAACTGTTCCTGATCCTACTAGTATGGAACAGATTTGTCCCTATCTCTTTTATACCCTGAAGGTTCTGCAAATGGAAATTTGTAACAGATTTCGATTGAAACCATTTTGAGCCACATGGAGTTTCACAGGAAGTTGCCTTCATTAAAGGAGATAAATCCTGTGCATGAACTCCGTGGGATATATTTTTCTTTTAATGTATGGGATTCCAAGCAATCTTTAAAAATACTCAGGTAAAAAATGCATAACCTCTTCCACAGATGAAGTACAGTATTTAACTACTTAAAATTCAAACCTAAATGAATTGACAATGTCATATTAAACTACCAAAGGAACAGTTCAGTTTAAAAATAATCTATTATACTCGCCTTAATGTCAAACGCATTTGGTGGTAGAAAGCACCTAGATGATACAATGATGCATGTGGTAAGACAGGTTTGGTGAGATTCTGTATTTACAACTGTGCTTCTCTTGATATGGTACTGATGACCTTACTGAGTCAGAATAGAATCTTACAGCCACCTTGCTTTTGCTTTGACTGACCAAAAACTTCCCCAAATGTGCCATAAATGTGGGGGTTTGGCCTCCCTCTAATATTGATTGGTCTCTGATCCAATTGCCTCTATGACTGTGATGTACTGTATTACACTACCTACCTTCCCTTGGATTCCTTCCAGTGTCCATCTCTCCTTTTTAACCCTGCTTTTATGAAAAAAGGCTGTGAAAGAGTCTAATATAAGCGACCCAGCTTGTAGTACTCTAAATGGGATTTGACCAAAGCATTTTATAACTTCTGCCTTACTTAGAGCTTGTTTACAATTGGCTATAACTTTGCTGGAAGATTAAAGTGTTCACTAGCACCCAGTGCTAGTGTGTGTCTTGCTCTTACCCTGACTTCCCTGTGTGATGTGACTCTTCATGGCAATGTCTCTAAAACCCCACCACTCCACTGGCACTCACTCCAGACAGCAAGACTTTAACCCAAGCCCTCAGGAGATAGGATCCTCTTTTAGTCCTTGAACAAGAATATTCTCAGGCCTCTCCTCGTGCTGGCCATATGATGCCAGCTCTCATCTATTGTATGGTGCTGCAAAGCCATATTCAGAGCCCAATACAACCAGAAAGGACTGTTGGTACAGTGGGACAAAACACTCATTTTTTCTAGTAAGTGAAGTTATCTGAACGTTGAGCCTTCACACAGATTTTTGTCTGTTTGCCACTTTGCATAAATGCACAACAGTTTACTATTATATTACACTATTCTTGATTTTACTGATTTAGCTACAGCAGCCTATGCTAACCACAAGGATATCTGTGAAAGTGCTTGGGTGAGTAAATCCACTTTCCAGTTTAGATAACTAGACAGAAGAGAGAACAGGAATGGGAGTTTTTTCAATTTTCCTTGTTTTTGTTTGTTCCAGAGTGAAGTGATTTAAATCACCAATTTTAATCCTGATTAAAATCAGAAAGTTGGAAATCTTGATTTAAATATCAGTTTTGTACTTTAGTTATTTTTCTAAAGAAATGTTGATTCTCATTGGATGTTAACCATTAAACGTGGATTTGCAACTAAACAGAGCCTTCACACTAAATTTGGTACTAATTTGGTCACCAAGAAGGTAAAGCATATTTATACAAATTTATGTAAGCCGTTATATAGCTTAACATACATTTATTCAGCTTTTTTATTGTTCCAAAATGGTGAATGATGCATTTATTTACTGGATTAATTTTTTACTTGTAATTTGTGTCAGTCTGCAAGTGGATGGAAGTTGGAATTCAATCAAAAATGCACATAAACAGCAACTTCAAATTGTTTTTTATTAGTTAAATAAACCTACCTTAAATGTGCTGGACATAAAAGGGGAAACGGGGTTATCAAAACATCTTTTGAATTTCTGTGTAGTGAGTGAGTTGAACTGATTTGTTTCTGTTCGTCATGTCCTTTTAATACTATAGGACTTGTAGTTTTTATCCTCATATCTCATTTTTATTCATAGATTGGAAGAAAAAAATGAGCTTTCCTGCTGCTTTAACTTATGCTGCTTTCTTAGTTTTGAATGAACTAGTCATTGAACTGAAATGAAAACATTCTCTCTCAACCTGCAGAAGATGATACTGCTATCAAAAACCAGATTAGTGCTTCAGCAACCTGATTCCAGGTGTTCGCCAGTGTCATCCAGCAGTTTGGCTTTCTTTAATTTAGATTTCAATAGATTACAGTAAGTCTAGGCCTTAATATAAGTTGCTATAATTTAAAATTTATTTCTAAAATGTAAATCAGATTAGTATGATCTCCCCTGGTTTGTTTGTTGATGGGAAGTGCAAGGACAATATTTATTTCCTTTCATTCTTGTGCTGAAACTGTATAAAAAACAACAGTATTCCTAGCATCATAGTTGAATAGTGTGGGAAACCTTGTTACCTTCTCATTTTGAAAGGAGACCTATTGGAAATGAGTACCCCACTCTGAAGAAAATTTAATTCTTAATGATCCTTTTATGGTGTAATTTTTGCTGATAGCAAATGTGTAGAAATTTCACGGAAGAAATTGAATTAGGAATGCCCTGTTGTTGCATTTATTGTACTGGCTAACATAATTTTTCTTTTCAGGATTTTGGACTGTCTTGTAGATGTTAGGATTGCACACAAAAGGAAGAGGTGCTGGTAATCGCTATGTCCAAAGTCAAGATGGTATCAGAGCATTTCCTGTTCTCTGAAATTGTAATGGGTATGCCATGTCTTCTGGATTAAGAGTATACATGTGCTTTTGATCAGCAATAGATTAACAGCTGTAGGTCTTGCCAACACCATGACAACCAATACATAAGCTCCTCATTAAGTCAAGAAGGCCCTCTTTATCTACAATCTATTAATATCGGCTTCATGAGCTAGCTATACCCCTGGGATAATTCTGTGCTACTGTGTGTGTGTGCATAATTAGTGAGCCCATAGATTTATTTTTTTGCACAGAAAAAAGCTTCTGCTGAAATGTTGCTGTAATTCTGCCTTTTTCCCCACCAGAGGGCGCTGTGGTGCAAGAACAGCAGCAGCTCCCAGAACTGCTGCGGTTCCACCATTTGCCCACTAGAGGGTGCTGTGGGGACAACAAAGCTGCAGCTCCTGGCCAGTAGTGCAGGAAGAGAGAGCCTGACTTCTTCACAGTGCCTGTTAGGCCAGGTCAGGAGACAGGGGCTCATATGGGCTAGTGGGGAAGGACAGAGTTGGGCAGAGGCTGAATGGGAGTGGAGGTACAGGGCCAGAGTGGGGGAGGGAGGGGCAGGTCCACATGGTGATGGGGGAGGGAGGTGCAGAGTTACAGAGGGACAGGGAGTGGCCGGGTAGGGGCACAGATGACACGGACAGGGTAGTGGCTGGGTGGGGGCACAGACACATGGGGATGGGGAGGGAGTACAGGGACACAGGCACGGGAGAGTGCCTGGGTGGAGGCACAGAGATATGGGGATGGGGTGTCTGTGTGTGGAGGGGGACAAGTTGGGCTGCAAAGGCACATGGGGGTACAGGAACACATTGGGACAGAGGCAGATGTGCCTGACTGAATGGGAGAGGTGAGGGGTCAACCAGGGTCTGCATGGGGGAAGCTCCCTAACAATCCCTCCCTGCACTTCAAAAAAAAAAAAAAAAAACTATTCCATACTCTCTTTTCTCTCTCCCCATTACTCAACAACCTTCCAAGTTCACACCTAGGCCTTGGCTACACTTGAGAGTTACAGCGCAATAAAGCTGCCCACGGCACTGTAACTCATCCCCATTCACACTGGCAAGGCACTTACAGCGCTGTATCTCTGTGGCTACAGCGCTGCAGGTACTCCACCTCCCCGAGAGGATTAACAGCTGGTGCGGGGTGGCTGAGATGTGTAAACAGGGAGTAACCTTATTACGCAGTGATTGACCTCTGGAAACTCCCCATAATCCTTTTAAGTGAAGGTTCCTCTCCTTGTTTTGTTGTGATTCCTCTCTTTGTTTTGTTGTGAACTGCGGATGCTCTGGGAGCTGTTTATCAAAAAACCAAACACAGCTACTGTTTGCTTTGGGCTCCCTTTGGAACGCTCACAGCTTGAAGAGAGAGGCTGCATGCTTCAGGGAGCGGCTGCTTATCTGGTCTGTGAGAGAAAAAAAACAAAAAGCTGCTGTTTGCTTTCAGTGAGTGAGAGAGGGGTGGAGGAGGGAGGGGGGTCAGAACTTGCGAGGCAGGGTGCTGACAGTGTCAGCACTCCAAAAATCCTCTCTCTCTCCCCCCACACTCCCTGTCACACTCCACCCCACCACCCCCCTTTTGAAAAGCACATTGCAGCCACTTGAATGCTGGGATAGCTGCCCATAATGCACCACTTCCAATGCTCCTGCAAATGTGGCCACGATAGTGCATTGGCAGCTGACAGTGTGGACAGACTGCAGTGCTTTTCCTACTCAGCTGTACGAAGACAGTTTTAATATTCAGTGCTGTACAGCTGCAAGTGTAGCCATACCCCCAGTCTCCTTCCCAGCAATTTACTTCCCTCTCCCTCAGCTCCTCTGTTACCCCTGACTCCCCCCAAGCCTTTGCACTGCTTCTGAGGGGTGTGGGAAATATGGTTCTGTATTGTAGTTTAAATGAATTACTCAGAGTTCTGTATTAATATGCCAAGTAAGGAATCTATTTGTCAAAAAACATTTCCTGAATCTTTTCTGTTGTCTGTTACAGATATACTTGCTGACAGGTATCTTGAAATAAATGACCAAAATAATTGAAACTGGTGTGATTATATTGTTGTTTGGACAAATAAAATATGCAGAATTTTTAATTATTTGGCGCACAATTTCACCAGGAGTATAGCTACTTTTAACTAAGACAACATGCTCTACCATCTTTTAAAGATTAAATGCTATTTAGATCTATTAGTTATGGTAAAGTAACCTCAAACCCTTCAAAATCTTAAATTTAAACCTTGGATTTTTAACCTGTATTGAGTAGACTTATTAACTGGTAATGGAAAGGTGTGAGTTTGTTGGATACTTGATTACTTCATATACTGGCCCCTATTACTAAAGTCAAGATATACCACATCATCTGCTTCCCCCCATCCACAAGGCTTGTTACTTTGTCAAAGAAAGCTATTCAGGTGGTTTGAAATGATTTCTTCTTGACAAATCCATGCTGACTGTTACTTATCACCTTCTAAGTACAGTATTTGCAAATTGATTGCTTAAATTATTTGCTCCATTGTCTCTCCAGGTACTGAATTTATGCTGCCTGGTCTGTAATTCTCTGGGGTTGTCCTTATTCCCTTTTTGATAAACGGCACTATATTTGCCCTTTTCCCTTCCATGACTCTTCAAAGATAATCTCCTCAGTCAGCTTTGAGTATTCTTGGATGTATTTCATCAAGCCCTGATAACTTGAAGACATCTAACTTGTCTGAGTAATTTTTAACTCCTATTTTAGCCTCTGACCCAACTTCATTTTCACTAACATTCACTAAGGCCTTGGCTACACTTGCAGATGTACAGCGCTGTGAGTTAAACCTGACTTTGTGCAGCTGAGTAGGGAAAGCGCTGCAGTCTGTCCACACTGACAGCTGCCCAGCCCACTGTCGTGGCCACATTTGCAGCAATTGCAGCACTATTGGGAGCGGTGCATTATGGGCAGCTATCCCACAGAGCACCTCTTCCCATTCTGGCGCCGTGGGTTGTGGGAAGGGGGCGTAGGTGCGGGGCATTCTGGGTCCTGTCCCAACGCCCCATGATGCATCACTTCGCATCCAAGAAATCCCTTTGTTTCCGTCCACCTTTGGCGCCATCTTTCAACGGTTTCTGTGCAGCGCGATCTGTCTGCGGGAAATGGACCTGAACTGCTGAGGCGTATGCTGACTTATCTCGCCAGCACGTCACGTTTGGCTATTGAACTATTCCTTAAGATCCAAAGTGACAGTGAGAGTGAGGAGTCCGACGATGCTATTGAGCCGCGTAACGCGTACAACACGAAATTGCTTGTGGCATTCACGGACATGCTCAGCACCGTGGAACGCCGCTTTTGCGCTCGGGAAACAAGCAGTAAGTGGTGGGATCACATCGTCCTGGAAGTCTGGGATGACGAGCAGTGGCTGCAGAACTTTTGGATGAGAAAAGCCACTTTCATGGGACTGTGAGGAGCTCGCCCCCACCCTGCGGCGCAAGGACACGGGATTGAGAGCTGCCCTGCCAGTGGAGAAGCAGGTGGCTATTGCAATCTGGAAGCTGGCAACTCCAGACAGCTACTGGTCGGTCGCAAACCAGTTTGGAGTGGGAAAGTCGACCGTTGGAATCGTGTTGATGCAAGTTTGCAAGGCCATTAATCGCATCCTACTCAGAAGAACCATGACTCTGGGTAACGTGCAGGAAATAGCGGATGGCTTTGCACAAATGGGGTTCCCTAACTGTGGAGGGGCAATAGATGGGACGCACATTTCTGTGCTGGCACAACCCCATCTAGGATCCGAGTACATTAATCGGAAGGGGTATTTCTCTATGGTTCTCCAGGCGCTTGTGGATCACCGTGGGCATTTCATTGACGTTAACACAGGCTGGCCCGGAAAGGTGCATGACGCACGCATCTTTGGAACACTTGGCTGTTCAGGAAGATGCAGGCCGGGACTTTTTTCCCAAAGGAGAAGATCATGATAGGGGAAGTTGAAATGCCCATTGTGATCTTTGGAGATCCCGCTTACCCGTTAATGCTGTGGCTCATGAAATCCTACACAGGGAGCCTTGACAGCAGCAAGGAACGGTTCAACTACAGGCTGAGCCAGTGCCAAATGACTGTGGAGTGTGCCTTTGACTGTTTAAAGGCCCGCTGGCAATCTCTGTATGGGAAGCTGGACTTGGCCAAAAACAGCATCCCTGCGGTTATATCCACGTGCTGTGCCCTCCATAGGGAAGGGTGAAAGCTTCACTCAGACATGGACCTCTGAGGTTCAACACCTGAAGGCTGAATTTGCATAGCCAGAGAGCAGGGCTATTACAGGGGCCCAGCGTGGGGCTGCAAGGATTAGGGATGCCTTGAAGGAGCAATTTGAGGCTGAAAACCAGCAGTGATATCTGGTGCCCTGCACGGGAGTGAAGTGCAGTAGTTCCAATCTTTAGGAATCAGTGTTTGCGAAGCAGACTTGCAGTACCTGTTTATTTCCTGGGCTAAGGAGTCTTTTACTTTATGCAATAATAAAGAATGTTTTCAAAGCCAAAAATCCATTTATTGAAAAGAAACAAGGGAGTGGAGTGGGGAATGGTACAATCACAGATTCACGTATGTCCTGTCTGGTGTGGTGTGTAGTGAGTGCTGCACTTCAGGATAGCTATTTTGCATGGTGAGAGGGATTGAGTGCAGAGGGTAAGGGTCATGGTTTTCAGGGCTGGGTGGTGAAGATACTGGTGTTGGAGGCAGCGGGTGGCATGAAGAACATGGAAGTTGGGGAAAGTGGGTTGGAGGTGACAGTGGGGCACAACGGAAAGAGTTTTGGGACAAGGGCTGTAAGGGGGGGGTGGCGTTTGGGGTACTGCTCCTCTTTCTGCATGGCTACGAGCTCCTGGATTGCATCTACTTAGCGCTCAGGATGCTTATGGGCCGATCGGTGCTTTGCTGCCGGTGCGCTGCATTTTCCCGGCAAATCCTGCTTGCTTTCTCCCTCCCTCCAGTTCTGTGCTTTCTCATTCTCTTTAATAGATTGCCATATCACTTCTTGCAGCATGTCGTCTTTGCTTTTTCACGGTCTCTTCCTAAGTCTTTGCAGTCTCTGAGCAGTCGATAAGAGGGACAGCTGAGGTCTCAAGGTTGATGCAGCTGTATAGACACAATGCAACATTTAACAGGCAGCATTGTTTATACCAGCCAGAGTAATGATTCCCCCTGCACTTGAGTAGAAAACACACAGGGTCTACACAACAGCATAATTTTCCTGTCCGAAACAGACCACATACATCCCACGGGAGCCTCAAAATGATAAGGGGGACTGATTGTTTCAGGGCTGCATTGTCCTCTGGGTTTCTGTGCCTTGGGGAGAGCCACCAGCTTCAGGGGCTACCTACACTGAACAGTGTCCCAACATTTTCCACAGGAGTTCATCTTGGACAGTATCTCGCTGCTGAGGGTGACCTGGGAAGCAAGAGAGGGTCTTCTACTGCAATGTGGCTTCCACCCTGGCCCATGTACAGCAATGGTCCTCCCACCCCTCGCAGCACAGTGGCGTGGACACATTAGCCTAGCTGGGACAAGGACCATGGTGGCTCTCCCGATAAACCTGTGCAAGCGCATTGCACACATTCTGGATGAGACATTTGAGGAGATTACCGCGATGTGATAAACCACATCAATGCCCTATTCTGCATCTAGGTATGCATGCCTAACCCTCCTCTCCCAAAGAGCCTGCACTGAAAAAATCCCCAAAAAAAAAAACACCACTTACCAGGAACCTGCTCTTCTGTTTGTTCTCCACTAAGTACAGGCCACTGCAACTGGCTACCTTCCTCCTGGCTCAAGAGCTCCTGGCTGCATGGCTCCAGGGATTCTGGGGTATCTCCTATCCAGCCCACCACCATCACTCCTGTTTTCCTCCCCACCCCACAGGCTCTGAAGTGTCCATGGTGGTGCTTGGAGTGGAGGTGGGGTTAACCCCAAGTATCGCATCCAGCTCTTTGTAGAATCGGCAAGTCGTGGGGGGAGCATCCGAGCAGCCGTTTGCGTTGTGGGGGGAACTTTGCTGTAGGCACTTCGCAGCTCCTTCACTTTAATCCTGCACTGCAGGGAGTCCCGGTCATGGCCCCTTTCCATCATGTCCTTTGATACCTTCCTGAAGGTATTGTAACTTCTATGGCTGGAGTGCAGCTGAGACTGTACAGCTTCCTTCCCCCCCAAACACTGATGAGGTCCAGCAACTCGCCTTTGCTCCATGCTGGGGCTCGCTTGGTGCGTGGCGGCATGGTCACCCGGAAAGATTCACTGATAGCATGCCATGCCGGGCTGAGCAAACAGGAAGGGGATTTTTAAAATTCCTGGGGAATGTAAAGGGTGGGTCACATGGTTGGTTACCTGAGGCCAGGGCAGTAGAGTTTGAACTGATGACCAGTGGCTAGAACAGGCATTGTGGGATACTGCTGAATAATTCTGGAGGCCATTCACAGCGCATTGGGTGGCCACACTGGCGCGGCAGCGCAATACTCATTATTCCTCTCGGGGAGGTGGAGTACATGCAGCGCTGCAAATGCCTTGCCAGTGTGGACAGGGAGTGAGTTACAGTGCTTGTAACTCACAAGTGTAGCCAAG
Source organism: Trachemys scripta elegans (assembly GCF_013100865.1). Classification (NCBI taxonomy): domain Eukaryota; kingdom Metazoa; phylum Chordata; order Testudines; family Emydidae; genus Trachemys; species Trachemys scripta. The sequence continues at coordinate 16,039,317 of NC_048311.1, read as the reverse complement.
GCCTAAGTTAGATGTCCAATTGCTACTAAACTTTTTGGTGAGAACTGAAACAAAAAGCACTTTTTTCTCTAGCTAGTTTAATCTCATTTCATGCCTTTGCCATCCTAATTTTATCCCTATATATATATATATAGTTTATAGTCATCCTTTGTAATTTGATCTAGTTCCCACTTTTTATAGGGCTTTGAGTTTCAGATCATTGAAAATCTCCTAGCTAAACCAAAGTGGTCTGCCATACTTCCTATCTTTCCTATGCAGTGTGATAGCATGCCCTTATGTCTCTCTGAAAACTGTCAACGCTCTTGAAAGTTTTTCCCCTTAGACTTATTTCCAATGGGATCTTACCTATCAACTCCCTGCATTTGTTAAGCCTTTTTGAAATTCATTGTGTGCAGTTTTCCCTCTTATCATTCCTTGGAATCATGAATTCTGTCATTTCATGATCACTTTCAAATTCTCAACCAGTTCCTCCCTATTTGTCCAAATCAAATCTAGAACAGCCTCTCCTCTAGTAGCTTTCTCCCCACTACATTTCAAGAACTTGTTGGATAATCTGTGCCCTACTGTGTTGTTTTCCCAACAGATGTCCAGGTAGTTGAAATCTCCCATCATGACCAAGTCCTGTGCTTTGGATGATTATTATTTATTTAAAAAAAGCCTCATCCACCTCTTCTTGGTTAGATGGTCTGTAGTAGACCCCTACCGTGACATCACCCTTGTTTTTTTATCCTTTTTACCTTATCCAGAGACTTTCTGCAAGTTCAAGTGTATACATCTTTTGATCTATAAAGCAACACCTTTTTTCCCTGCCTAGCCTTCCTGAGCAAGCTGTACCCTTTTCTACCAATATGCCAATCATGTATATTATCACACCAAGTCTGATGCCAACTGTAAATAGTTATGTTTATTAACTAGCATTTCAAGTTCTTGCTTCTTCCCCATACTTCTTGCCTAAGATACTGATTTGATTCCCCCCTCCCCATTCTACCCTACAGTCTCTCTTATCCCTGCTATGATTCTGACCCTTCTTCCAGGTCTGCATATTTTTAACTTAAGACCACAGTTATCTCCTGCCCTCACCCCTAACTTAAGGCCCCCCTCGCTTGGTTAGCCAGTCTGTATCCAAATATGCTCTTCCCCCTCTTTGAAAGGTGGACCCCATCTCTGCTTAGCAGTCCTCCTTTCTGGAACAGCATCCCTTGGTCAAGGAAGCCAAAGCCACCCTCACACCTAGACATTCACCTCCATGATGCATCTGTTTCTGCATGGGCTCTTACCTTTGCCCAGAAGGACTGAAGAGACCACCACCTGTATCCCTAGCTCCTTCACCCTTACTCCCAGAGTCCTGCTCAGGGTCATACTTTACTCATCCATGGGGGCACTAATATATTGCCCTCAGAGGGCCAGATAAGCCTCAACAATCCTATGAGGAGAGAACATTAGAGCCTATTCCTCAGTTTTGTTTTAATATGAAGTACTTGAGTTTGTGTAAGACCTGAAACTTAGCCAAAAAGTTAACCATTTTTTAGCCCTAGACCTTTTATTAAAAGGGACCTTAGCCATTCTTGACTTTGGGATGGATAGTATAAAACTGCTGCCTAACATGCTATTAATCTGCATAAGTTTTTCTGAACTCAAACAGCGTGTGTGTGTTAAAAAAAAAAGTTAATCCAGTGCTTACCTTAAATGAATACAGCAAAATTAGTCATTTATTTAAAAGAAACATTACAAATAAGTGTGCAACCCAAATGATTAAATACATGTAAAAGCAACATGCAAAACTTGACCACACAATCTGCATAAAAGCTAGTCCTTGGTCCATTTTATTACCAGATACTAAAAAAACTTGCCAAATTTAGATAATTTTCAGCTAAATAATCTTAAGAGTGAACTAGGACTTCAACTTTGAAGCATTTGTGAAGTTAAAGCTGAGGCACTGTATGAATATGCCTCAGCTAATTAGTGCTAGGAATTGAGAACGTATGTTCTATTTCATGTTTTTCAAGAAAATGGCATATGCCCTATTTCCAAAAAAAAAAAAATCAACGGGGGCGGGGGGGGGAGAGAAATGGATGCAAGTCGGGTGATAGCTGTTTGATTTGACCTAACTGCACCTAGGCAAATACCATTCAGTATGCAAACACTTCAAAAATGCTTTGCAGATTTAGAGTCATCACAAGGTGTACTTCACATCACCTACTTTAAACTATGTGTTAAGTGGCCTGTAAAGTCTTCTGGTTGAAGCCCAGAGAGTTGGTTTAACAGATGCATTGGATTGCTTCTAAAATACCAACTTAAAATTTTTAGTTGGAATGGATGTGTTTCATTATAGAAGCAGCAGCCTCCCCTTCAAACATGAACTTAGTTTGCCACAGTATCCTATGCAATTTACTTCATGTGCTGAGTAGTGGTTAACCACATCAGCAGTACCTAAATGTGCCTGTGTCTCTAATATATACAGTTTGGCACCACTGAAAATTACATTAGTGCTGATAGTTAATTCAACTTAACCAAGAGTGTCAGTGTGTACAGGACTGACAATCTATGGCCACAAGACAACTGCAACACACTCCAGGCCAGAGGGCAAGTGCAGTTCAGATTGGGTTTATTATAGCTACCTGTGTCCTCTCTTTCCTTCTGCATGTTAAGGTGTGTGAAAGGGGAAATAAATCCCTCCTGTTCTAAGGCAAGCTGCTGGTATAACTATTCTAGTTACCTAGTATTTACAGTTATTTCCTGCCCCCACAGCGAGGTTCAGTGTAAGTGATGTAATATGATGCCATATGATGCCTGAAATAAAATGTTCACATCCTTGCCTGAAGTTTGTACAAAACACCTCAGACATGTGGCAGGCACTCATCTGCACTCTAATTTCACAGTTTAACTAAAAAGAGACCCTGTAGGCACAAGCTGTTGAAAGCCACTTCTTGAAGATTTGACAGAAACCCAATTTTTTTCTGATACTGAAAAAAACAGCATACGAGTTTAACATAGGCAGAAGTCCTCTACATCAGCGCTTGTTCTGCTCACGATGGGCCAAGCTTCTCAATGAGGTCTGTTACACATCTTGATCAGTATTGGACATACGTACCCAGTCCTTCTAAAGAAGCAGAATAACCAAGGCAGTACTTTGACCAAAACACTTTCTTCCTCAATTTAGTCAAAGCTTGTCATCAGTCATTTCTAGAAACTGAGCATAGACATCCCTTGAGCATTCCCCTTTTTGGTTGAATAAGAATTTGTAGTAGCTACCATCTGCACATATTGCTGAAACAAAACAAAAAAGACTTGTTTTACAGCCTATAAAGCACTAGTAGCTCTAGCACATTACTTCCGAGTGCACCTTTTTGGAAACTCGCTGTTCTCAACCCAATAAGACACACCTTGTTCAGCATTAGTTTGGCTGGCAGCCTGGAGAAAGTTACTGTCTATAAGATGTTTGTCCTAAACAGCAATCAGTGCAAGGAATCTTTTGCTGTTTGCTCAAAGCCCACATTATTGGTCACACACCCTACTTCAGAGGTGGGCAAACGACAGCCCACCAGCTATTTTAATCCAGCCCTCAAGCTCCCTATAGGCACCAGGGTCTGGGGCTTGCCCCACTCTGGTGCTTCAGCTGGGGAGCAGGGGAAAGGGCTACTCCGTGTGACTCCCAGAAGCAGCAGCATGTCCCCCCAGTCTCCTACATGTAGGGGCAGCCAGGGGGCTTCCACACACTGCCCCCACAGCTCCCATTGGCCAGGAACCATGGCCAACGGGAGCTGCAGGGGCAGCACTTGCCGACAGGGCATGTACAGCAGAGGCCCCTGGCCATGCCTCCACACAGGAGCCAGAGGGTGGACATGTTGCTGCTTCCAAGAGCTGCTTGAGGTCAGGGGTGCAGGCTTTGGGCACCACTTAGCTACCCCTCCGTGCCCCAGCCCTGATCCCCCTTCTACCCTCCAACGCTGTTGTCCCAGCCTAGAGCCCCCTCCTGAACTCCTCATTTCTGGCCCAACCCCAGAGCCTGCACCCCAACCCCAATTTTGTGAGCATCCATGGCCTGCTATACAATTTCTATACCCAGATGTGACCCTCAGGCCAAAAAGTTTGTCCACCCCTGTCCTAGTTCTCATTGGCACAGATCCTATGCGAGCCTGAGGGCCTGGCCCACGATGAAGGTTTGCTTGCTCACTTTTCCAGACAGCACTGTCAAAGTTGTTACTGTGATCCCTCCCTCAGACTGACAGGCTCCAGTGTCTTAGCCAGTCATCCTTTACAGTATTAGATAGATTAAAAAGCTAGTCACTTGTGGAAGAGCTTGCCAGGGCTTGCGTTTCAAACAGAACCCTTGGGGGAAGTTCAGATAACTTACCTATGACAGCATTTGGCTCTGTTCCAAAGGCACAAATGCATGGAGAGCCTGAGGGAACCTGGAATTTGGAAAAGCTCCATTTGGAACTGAAGTATTTGGGGAGGAAGCTGGCTGAGGCCAAACTGGAAAGAGAAAAAAAATGTACATAAAAGATCCACCACAATTATTCTGATGCCACTTCGTTGATTGTTATGGTACAGATCCAAATAAAGACCTATACCCCCAGCGGAGTCTGTGTCCCATAAAAAGGAATATCAGAAACACCATGAGGTCCACTAGGGACTCCACTAGTGCTATATAGATGCTTTGGGAGGCACTCACATATTTGTGTTTGTTAGGTGGCAGTATAAAAGCATACAATACATAGATATCTTGGGTTTCTTATCTTCCTCTTTTATTCATGCAACATAGCAATGATTAATCTTCAATGTCAGTGAATTGAGTTTTTGCCTCATTAAATGCTTCTATGGGGGAAAAAAAGCTTCATTCTTAAACAACTTGGGGGAGGGAGAGAGGGAGAAACAGTCTTGCTAGCATGTGTTTAATACTGACCATTAAAACCCCAAACGATCTCAAACCAATAGGCTAGAGAATGGATGAAAGCCTACCTAGACTGCTTGTTCCTTTTGGGGTCTTCTGCAGCAAAAATATGCACCGTGCCATGGTCACTTGATACACAAATTAGGGAAGCATCCTGATTGAAGTTAATGCTGTAGACACAAATAATTGCAACAGATTTTTATTAGCCTTCATATACCATAGTAGCTTGATTTGTAAAGTGTGTATGTATTGCATTTAACCTAGAGTTAGAAAAGGAAACACTTAGCACTTCACAAACACTGATTAGGCCTGCACACAACCTGAATTTAAAAAGGAACAAAATGTAGTTAGGCTAGACACCTTGTGCCTTTGAAAAATCTTCCCTGTGGTGCTGTGTGTAATCTCAGCACAAAAAGATACCAGACACATCAAAAGATGGAGAAAGTACATTCAGAAGGGAGAAAAAAAATTTAAGCTTACCAGTAGATATTAGCTGCTTGGGAACCTCTTCGTAACTCCTGGATTAAATGCCCTGATGAAGTATCAAATATTCTTATGAGAGTCCCCTGGAAAAATAATGAAACACTTTATTAGTAAAGGAGGAAGAAGTTTTTAACTATCCTGTATTAATAAAGTATTGCAAGCGCATCCCATGCAATCCAACAATCCTGAAACACTAGTATCTTGCTAAGAATATCAAATCCTAATTGACTTGTGTGTGGATTACTTTTATCCCATTATGAACCAGGAGGATCCCTCATTAAAGGTCATGCTTAAGATTTGAAAGTACTGGAGTCTTTTGTTCACACCACGGGTCTATTTTATGGCATGGTGCCTTGTTTAACCAATGTCAGCAAAACTATTTAGTAATGTACAGATGACCAGTTGTAACATTCTGAAATGTTACTGGAGTCTTGATATTGGTTTATTGGAACAGATTTCCAATAAACTGGGCAAACATTCCAATCATCCATTTCTCACATTTAGAAATCATCCTCCTCAGTCACTACTCTGCATATTTCTCAATTAAACCAAGACCAGACAGCATAAAGCAGGAAAATCCACAAGTTTAGTTTATTGTGTTGGAATCTTCTGGACGGATTCCCTAAATACTCTTCTCCAAGCGAATATTTCTCTCACCACCTGGCATCAGGCAATCCCCATTACAAAGCATTGTCCCATTTCAGTAAACCAAGCCATTCAAGAGACCCAATAAGAAAGTCAAACTGCACTCCCTCAGAATACCACATTCATGTCAAACCAACCTCATAGCTTTCTTTGACAGTGTAACAAGCCTTATGGATGGGTGGGAAAAGCAGTAGATGTGCTATATTTTGAATTTAGTAAAGCTTTTGATACTGTCTCACATGACCTTATAAACTAGGAAAATACAACCTAGATGGAGCTACTATAAGGTGGGTGCATATCTAGTTGGAAAACTGTTCCCAGAGAGTAGTTACCAATGGTTCACAGTCAAGCTGGAAGGGCATATCAAGTGGGGTCCTACAGGGATCAGTTGTGGATCTGGTGCTTTTCAATATCATCATCAGTGATTTAGATAATGGCATAGAGAGTACACTTAAAGTTTTGTGGATAATACCAAGTTGGAAGGGGTTGCAAGTGCTTTGGAGGATAGGATTAAAATTCAAAATGATCTGGACAAACTGTAGAAATGGTCTGAAGGAAATAGAATGAAATTCATTAAGGACAAGCGCAAAGTACTCCATTTAGGAAGGAACAATCAGTTGCACACATACAAAATGGGAAATGACTGCCTAGGAAGGAGAACTACAGAAAGGGATGTGGGGGTCATGTGGATCACAAGCTAAATATGAGTCAGTGTAACACTGTTATACAAAAAAAAAAAAAAAAAAAAAAAAAAAAAAAACACAAAACACACCACCATCATCCTGTATTAGCAGGAATGTTGTAAGCAAGACATGAGAAAAAAAATTCTTCCACTCTACTCTGTGCTGATTAGGCCTCAACTGGAGTACATGTCCAGTTCTAGGCACCACGTTTCAGGAAAGATGTGCTCAAATTGGAGAAAGTCCAGAGAAGAGCAACAAAAATGATTAAAGGTCTAGAAAACATGACCTATGAGGGAAGATTGAAAATATTGGGTTTGTCTAGTCTGAAGAAGAGAAGACAGGGGGGACATGATAACAGTTTTCAAGTACATAAAAGGTTGTTACAAGTAAGAGGGAGAAAAATTGTTCTCTTTATCCACTGAGGATAGGACAAGAAGCAATGGGCTTAAATTGCAGCAAGGGTGATTTAGGATGGACATAAGGAAAATCTTACTGTCAGGGTGATTAAGCACTGAACTAAATTGCCGAGGGAGCTGGTGAAATCTCCATCATTGGAGATTTTTAAGAGCAGGTAAGACAAACACCTGTCAGGGATGGTCTAGATAATATTCAGTCCTGTCAAGAGTGCAGGGGACTGGACTAGATGACCTCTCGAGATCCCTTCCAGTCCTATGATTCTATGTAAACATGTATTTAGTCTTAAATAGAAGACCAATTCAAACATGTACAATAAGACTGCTTTTAAAAGAGAATAAATAGTGCTAGTTACTTTGTTTTGAAGTACTGTACCACTTTAATCTGAGGGAAGTCTAGTACAAAATACGGTCCCTTGAAAATGGGAGTTACAGCCAAAATTACTGCATGCATTTATTTCTCATAGCCCACATCAGTAAAGGGTAGCCTCCTTTTATCAAGTTAATTTAACTTTGTAAGTAATACCAACTATTAGACAATGCTTATAGAACATTCAATAAGCAGTGTAGTTTGAAATGGTTGCCTACCTCATCGATCATTATTGACGGTCCCTTACGCATGCTCTTACCTCAGTTTACACATATGGATTAACCACTTAAAGTTATCAGGAGCTATGCTGTCAGCCTGGAGGAGAACAGTAGTCTCCCCGGTCTACATTCAATCACTAACTTTCATCTCACTCTTTGTCCTTCTGGCTTTTCATCTCTGTCATTCTCCTTCCCTTTAGGGACAGGATTGGATTTTTAATAATTTTTAAAAGTTTAATCTTAATTTAGGAAAGACTGTCAGTTTTTTTTAGCATTTGGCGCTACTGGAATGTATATTAATACAGCCAAGATTCTAAAAAGACAGTGGCTTGAGAGCTTATTTCAGTTGAAGGATAGGAGGAAAGGTAGCAAAGAGTATAGCTAGGATTTGGCTTTTCATTCCTCCAGTTTCTCTAAAGTGGAGTTCAGACTGTATTTAGTCTTCCAGGTGTCTCCATATACATGGGGCCTCTTGTGAAGCACTCTGCCTTGCATTCTTTCCACTCTGCTCTTCAAAACGGTAGAGGAGATATAGGTAAACAGCAGCACAATCCACAAATGGGATCAAAGGCAGAGATATGACAGGAAATGTGCAGCCAAAGTATTCAAAAACAGAAGAAGCTTAAGGTTAGGATTCTAGGTCTGTATTTAGGAGCTCACAGGTGAGATTTGAGTGTTTAAGTGAATCTGGAACAGTGAATTCAACTTTTTTTTTTTTTTTAAATCTCATCCCTGAGATGCCTCACTGTGGCTCTAGGCTCCTGTTTTTGAAAAAGTGTTGTCCCTGCAAAGTTAGAGCGATACACGACCATCTTCTGAAAGAGACATCCCTTGACATAGCAGCATGAAAAGTGTCCAGTGGAAATCTGCTTCCATGCTCCTCATGTACTGGCTGACTTTAGAGAGCTTTTGAAGCTTAAACTGATTTAGGAGTACAAATCCTACTTTCAGTGACAACGGTTCTGAGTCACTTGGGTGGTTTTGGAAACCTACATCCAAAAATTATGTAAAAGAAGTGATTAGTTGTTATCTAGTAAAGTTATTCTGATTGTGATACTTATATTAAAACAGGATGGCCAAACAGGTTTACAGTCCTCCAGTCCTAGAAGTTAAAAAGGTTTTACAATGAAATGACGGTCCTCAAGAGCAGAGATCCTGGCATCATGCCAAAAATGAAAATCCATTGGTATCCATATAGTAGTAACTTCTAAATTATGCAGTTCAAAAGGGTCTGGTAGAGCAACAAAATATTTTCTAGGAATATATAAAGCTTGGAAAACAATTCTCCAACATAGTGATCAAATATGTTCCTGGATCTGAAGCTAAAAATCAAGTTCAAGCTGAACTGAAGCCTAGATAGTAGACTAGCTAGTATAGCACCTGACAGACTTGTAGAATGCCCTCCCTTCCAGAAGTGAGCTTTTTAGTTAATAGTTTGACCAGTTACACATTTGTATGTCCATGTACAAAACAGTCAGGGATAGTGGAAGATGACAATTTTCTGAAAATTTAGGCTCAAGGATGTTGTCTTTCAGTAACTCCATGGATTCCTTAGAAGCAAATTAAGACTCCAGTCATGGGTGGCAGGTATCAAACGCAGGGGAAGGCTAAGCCTACCCCAACTGCCTTCACGGCCCTGCCCACACTCCACCCCCAGACCACCTCCTGCTTCCCACTGTGCTCTGCTGCAGCTCTTCCTTCCCATGGTGGAGCCCAGCCAGGGAGCCCAGGCAGCTGTGGGGAACCGCAGCAGCCCTCCATCTGTCCAGAGTGGGGGGGACTGAGAGCAGCCCCTAGCCCGTGTCCCCGCCACCAGGGCTCCCCAGCCACCCAGGGCAGGAGGAAGGTCTGTGACTCCATGGTGGCTCCCCACAGCTGCCCACACGGCTCTCTGACTCAACTCTGGACGGGGGAGATCCAGGGGCCTCAGAGCCGCAGCCCGGCCACGGTAAGAGCCTTGCAGGCAGCTGTGAGGAGCTGCAGACCCTCCACCTGCCCAGGAAGCAGGGACATGGGTCGGGGGCTGCTTGGGCCCCCCGCACTGTGGGCAAGTGGAGGGTCCACCGTGGCTCCCACAGCTGCCCAGCTCTTATCAGGGCCGGGCTGCAGCTCTGCGGCCCACCCTGGGCCGAGCCAGGTTGGGAAGAGCTGCGTGGGCAGCTGGGGGGAGCCTGGGTCCCTCCAGCTGCCCTGGACGGGGGGGCCTAGGACATGGGCAGGGGGCTGCTTTTGCCTCCACCTCAGGTAGGGGGCCCCAGCCTCTCCCACTTTTGGGAGGGCTGGAGGTACTGGGGGCTGGCCTGCAGCCAGGGACTCTGCGCTGTCTGCCCGCCGGGCGCTCTGGAGGGTGGAGTCCCCTGGGCTCCAGTGGGGGAAGGGGTCGGGCGGTGGGATAGCCTCCCCAAGCCTGTGGTTCACCTGCCGCCCATGAGTCCAGTCTAGTAAACAAAGCCTGTTCTTGGCTCAAGATACCTGGACTCAATTTGAATAAGTCCATTGGGTTACTGAATGGAGTAATGTCTCAGCTGAGAGCTGCTAGAGAGTCATGCCAGATCTCTAGGGAAGTATCCAGTTTTGCTGAGGGAGCAGTAAAGATCAATGGGAAAAATTCTGTGCGCACTAGGTTCCTTAAGACTTAGTTTTCCAGTAGTTGCAGTGTAACAAAGCATTTGTGCCATTAATATTAGGACCATATAGTGTATTCATAAATATAGCCACTGATAACAGAACATTTGATTATTTGCTTACTTTTTCTGATGCTGTTGCAATTCTTGTTCCCTGCAGGTTTAAAGCTATACAGCTCAAGACTCCTTCATGAGCTGGTATGTCTACAGGAGGCTTTTCTGTATTAGCCAGATCCACTATCTGCACATGCCCAGTATGTGTTCCAGGGAATGCAAGAAGGGAATTATTACTATTTGGACAAAGGACACAGAGACCTAAAAACAAAATAGACAAAAAAAAAGGAGCAATTTTTTTTTAAAGGCTTTGAAAATAAACCACATCCCACACACTAGTTCTTACAATACACTACAATAATTTTAACAAAAGGAAATCCTAATGTCACATCTTAAATTTAGAAATACAGTTTTGAAGTTTACTACAAAAAGTGAAGACATAAGGTTAAACAAGCTTCTAGTATCTCCAAATATAATCCAGCAGTAAGTGCAGTGCATGTACAAACGAATGGGCGGGGGGCAGAGGGTTAGAAAAGGAGCATTGCAAATTAACAGAGTGATCTCTGGGACTGCAGTTCATCCTACAGTACAACCAGGACAGCCCATGCTAGGTCTAAGAATCTGGACATTTTCAGCAAGTAGCTTTACAGGTTTGATGTACTAGCTACCGTAAGGTGGACCAAAGCCTATAGAAGTCTGAAGAAAATATCACCTTGCCAAAATTTAAAAAACAACACAAAACAAAAAAAACAAAAAAAAATATATTTTTAGAATAAAATTGAAGTTGGAGGGGCAAAATTAGTTTCAACTACGTATTAACTCAGAAAGCCAATAAATAAAAAATCCAAAGCCAGACTAAGATGCCCCATCTTCTTCTGGCCCCCTCAGACTTCAAGCTAGTACCTATTTACTGAAATGGTGTTTACATGTCTCTTCTGAATTTGGCCCGTTAAGTCTAAGTGGTAAGTTGGTGCAAGTCACACCAGTGGGGCAGAAGTGCATTCTGGGGGCAGGGGGGGGGGGGGAGAAAAAAAAAAAAGAGGAAGGTGTAACAAGGATCAAGTTAAAATAGGAGATTCTCTAAATTAGACCTTCTGGCTCCTTGGCCTTTGCACAAATTTAATTTATGTGCAAATTACACCACCATGCACACATCACCTCCAAGTCTGACCCAGAAATGCCAGTGACATTATTAGCAGCCATGGCAGCCTTTTGAAAATCCCTATCTGAGCTTATTAATGGTAGCATAGATTTTAAGTACTTTTGGACAGGGCTATGCCTCCGTACACACGCACATGTGTACACACACACACTGCCTAGTTTAATGAGACCCTGATCCAAGTAGAATTTCTGTAGCATGCACCACACTTGGATACTTAATCTGAAAAGCTCAGCAGTGATTTAAGAGCACTTAGTTCTCCAAGACAGTGAGGAGTATGTGGAGAGAGACTATTACAGACAATACCAGTGTTATAAAGACTGAAAGGACTGATAATTAAGTGCAGTCTTCTTAGTAGAGACAAGGAGGGTGAGGTAATATATTTTATTGAACCAACTTCTCTTGGTGAGAGATAAGTGTTTTAGAGCTCTTCTTCAGGTCTGGGAAATGTACTCAGAGTATCACAGCTAAATCCAAGGTGGAAGAGATTGTTTAGTGCAGCATTTCTCAAATGCGGCCATTGGCCATATGTGACCACCAGGGGCTTTTCTTGTGGCCATGGCCTCCTCAACGGTTATAGGGGTGGGGGGGGGCCCCCACGGGATGACTGGCCCCTCCCCCTCCCTGGTGCACCTGGATACACTGCCTTGGTCTTGATTGCTGGGGCCACCAACAGGGGTTGGGCCCTGCCCCCCTCCGAAGACAGGTGGGGCACAACACTGGAGGAGCAGCTAGTGAGTTCCCTACCTTCCGAGGGGCAGTGGGACTCAGGCTTTGGGCTTCAGTCCTGGGGTGGTGGGGTAGCAGGCAGTAGCTGCGGGGCTTCAGGCTCCAGCCCTGGGCTCTGGCTGCATGGTGGGAGGCCCCAGGCTTCGGGCTCTGTCCTCTGGCCACGGAGCTTCAGGCTCTGGCTCACCGCTGCCTCCCTGGCCCACACTGCCTCCTCCAACCCCCCCTCCCCCCATCCAGGGCTTAATTTGTCCTCAAACTTGCCAGGGCTGAGTAAATCTGCCGTGAAAAGTGATACGTGTATGTTTGTTAATATCACTTTTCAAAAAAGACTTACAAGCTAGCAATAAATAAATTACAATGATTAGGACGTGTATGTGTGCATATTTGTTTTTCCTAAAGCTAGTTAAGTATTGTAGGAAAAAAGTGTTAAAGCGGCCACTAGCAAGAGTTGGTGGCTGCACTCTGAGGCCACCAAATAATTTGTCCTGAGAACCCCTGCTTTAGTGTAATTAGTTCACCTTGAATGGTCTCTTAGATTAATGTGTGTGTTAAGTGGCCCATTAACACCTTCCCAGCCATAGGGCGGAAAGGATGGGGGGGTGGGGGTGGGGGGGAAGGCTGGAGGGTTGTAGTGGGTTATAGATTGTTGTAATAAGCCATAAATTCAGTAGCTCTAGGCAATCCAGGATTTTTAAATGTCTAGCATATGAATTTAAGCACCCAGGGTCATCTTTTGAAGGTGTTGTGCAGATTTTCTTTGAGGATGAAGATTGAGAGGTCAGATAGAGGAATCACTTTGTGGAGGAGAAAAAAAAAAAAACCCAAGTGATAGGGTGTCTTATTTTTCTGTGCAAGTTCATTTGAGCACAGTGATTGTCTCGTTTCATCCACATAGTTGTTCTTGGGCATTTAGAGCACTGGATGAGGTACACCACTTGTTGGGATAGGAGTGTGTAGGACCCATGGATCTTGAAAGGTGGTTTTTTGGGGGAGGGGGTAGGGGGGCATTGATTATCATAACGGTGGAGGAGATTTGTCTGCAGGTTGTGTGTCTTGTTCTGGCAGGGTCTGGTGCTGCTTTGAGTTGGCGTGTCCTGGTCTGTGAGGAGCTTGCTGTTGAGGAGCTTGAAGAAGTTGGGGGGCTGTTTGAAGGCCAGAAGAGGGAGGGGTATTTATTTCAGATTGTGGTCCCCATCGAGTATGGTTTGTAAGTGCTTAATGATACCCATATGGGTTCCACTGTGGGGTGGTAGGTGACAACTGGGACTGTGCAGTCGGGAGGGGATTATTTCCATATTGGAACAGGTTCTCTTGGTATTTGGGTGGCCTGTTCCATGATGTGAGCTTTAGTAGGAACTATCCTTGATCATTAGTAAATAGTTATGTGCAAAAAAAAAAAAAAAAAAACACAACACCTACCTTCCCCCATTTTAAGTACACTACTAACCTTTAGGGTTGTAGCAGGTTTCAAAGACATGCAACTGGTGGGGATTGTGTGTGAATGTGAAAACTTTAATCATCGAGTCCAAAACTACCACAATTCTGAAACAGATAAAAAGGGAAGCACTTATGTCTTTTCAATCAAGAGCAGGGAAAGGTGACAGAGAGATACACACAGAACTACTAATGCATAATTATTTCAATTGTACAAGGCCTTCAACATACTTTAATTTGATTCTTACACTTTTACCCTCCCAACCAACAGGAACTGCAGTTCCTGAAAAACCACTTTGTCATGGCTGAAGGTTAATTAACAAGACAGAAAGCAGATAGGTGCCAGCTGTTCACAAATTCAAGCAGGGGTTCCTGCTACAGACCAACAGGAACCCCTGTAACACTCTTCTGTACCTGGCAAAGCAGAAAGTTTCAGTGGTAAGCTATACACCAATCTACTTGAACTCTGATCCACTCACCCTTTTAAAAGCTTGTCCAAAAGCCCCATTTTAAATAGATTTCTAGTTGCAGACATATGCTTTAAAGAATTTCCTTTCATAAACTGAGAATATCTCAAAAACACCTTTACACATAACAGACAAATAACGCCTTGCACATGATAAATTTTTACTTATACCTACCTATCTCTTCGCAATTTAACTGCTTTGACTTCTGTTGAAAATTCTATTTCAATAACTGTCTTCTTTTTCAGATCATCCCAGATCATCACTAAAATGGTGGAAAAGATCCCATCAGAACAGCAGTAATATCTCATTTCAGATTTCTAAAAAGTTTGACACAATCTCTTCCTAACTGGAAAGCACTTGTATCAGTTTGATAAAGTGACAAGAAGAGCTATTTGTTGGACATTGGTCCTAGTTTTGTATTCAGCCTGGGCTTACTGCAGTGGATGGTTGCTTTCCCCCCCCTAAATTAAGTAGTAAAGAATTAAGACGGAAGCACAATTGTCGAGGTATTACTAGAACATTAATATCTCAAGTGTTTCCAGAGTACTTTACAAACTATGTACAAACCAACCAACAAAAAACCCTCACCTTACTGATCTCTGAAATGCAACCAACTCTGTAGAGCAGGGGCGGGCAAGCTTTTTGGCCTGAGGGTGGCATCGGATTTCAGAAACTGTATGGAGGGCCAGTTAGGGGAGGCTGTGCCTCCCGAAACAGGCAGGCGTGGCCTGGCCCCCACCCCCATCCAAACCCCCCTCCCCCATGTCTCGCCCCCAGACAGCCCCCCCGGGACTCCTGCCCCATCCAACCCCCACTGTTCCCTGACAGCCCCCCACCCCCCACCCCCGGATCCCTGCCCCATCCATCTGCCCTTCTCTCTGTCCCTTGACTGCCCCCCACCACCCCATCCAACCC